>NC_050578.1:124163661-124256161 GCF_011100635.1 Trichosurus vulpecula | reverse complement strand
CTTACAAAAGAAGAGAAACATTTCTATAATTAAGGAACTGGATCAAATTTTCAAGAAGGTCCCTCCCAACTCCAAACCCATGAATTTACCCAAGGCCACAGGCCAGCTATTGGCAGAGCTGGGATAGGAGAGGAGTGAGGTAGGGGTCTAATTACCTAATGCAGCTATTAAGAGCTCACAGTTCCTTAATGTATTCCCCTTCCACTGGATATTCACATCTGAATAGAAGCCAAACCACCAAGAAATTAATCTCTAACGGTAGATTTTCAGAACAGTGATGAATCAGTAGGGGCGAGATATTCAGGCTAGGGAGATAAAGCCACTTGAGGGGAAACCCAGAGAATCACACTTGACAGGGTCTTGGTCTAGAAGCCAAAGTTCAGTGATACTGGGGAAACAGAGAAGGAGCTGCTGAAGTGAGAAACAGGGTCTTCTCAGCTCACAGCAGCTAGTAAATGAGGAGCATTGGCTCTAAGGTCACTAGTGAGCCAAATCTAAAAGCCTGGTCTCAGTCCTCGTCTTCCTCTGCCACTTTGTGTCTTTGCTACTCTGGCCTGGCACTCCCCGAACCTTTGTATTTACTCCTCAGTCTCCTTGGAATCCTTATTCTTCTGCCTAGGCCAGGGAGTGAAGTGGATAGAGTGTTGGGCCTGAAGTCAAGAAAATATGAGTTGAAATCCAGCCACAGATACTAACAAGTTGTGAGATCTTTGACAAATCATTTACCTATGTCTGTTTCCTAATGTGTGAAATGGGGATAGTTACAGTACCTTGAAAACTTGTTGTGATGATAAAATGAGATAATCTGAGTGGTTAAGTGCTTTGCAAACCTTAAAGATGTATAGGAATGCTAGCTATGTTTATTCTTTGACAACTCGTCTTTCTCGGACAGCCAATGTGGAATGCCATCCAAAGTCTCTTCTGTGTCTCCTTCTTAAGGATTTTCTTAATTCCTGTGGCTTCTACGATCAATTTTCAATCTAGCATGGCATCCTTCTGCTTAAAAAGCTTCAGTGGCTCCCTATTGCATATAGAATAAATACCAACTCTGTTTGGCATTGAATGGCTTTTTTAATCTGACTCTGGAGCAGTCGCTAAGGAACCCAGTGAATAGAGTACTGTCCTTAGAATCAAGAAGACTTGAGTTCAAATCCTACCATATTCGCTTATTCTCTGTGGAACCCTGGGCAAGTCAGTGAGCCTTTCTCAGCCTCAGTTTCCTCATATGTAAAAGGAGATGCTTGGATGGGCCCCAAGGGTCTTCATGTTTTAAATCTATGATCATATGACTTTGGACTACCTTCACTTACTCTATGGGGGCAACCAAACTGGCCTGTTCCATGAAATTCCCCCTTCCATCTCAGTGACTTTGTACAGGCTATCTCTTATTCCTGGAATGCCATCCTTCTTTATCTTTGACTTTTAGAATCCCTAGTCCCCTTACAGGCTCAACTCTGGCAGTGTTCCTGCAAGAGCTATATCCTCACCCCTTCCAGCCCCATTCACCCCTGGTACCAACCTCATAGGTCTCCTGCTATTCTCCCCATCTCCTGTTATTCTGTATTTTCCTGACATTTCATATTTATTCATCTGTGTACATGTTGTTTCTCTGGCCTAACCAGGAACAGCAGGCCACAGGTACTCAATCAATGTTTATTGAATGATTAAAAAAACCCTGGCTCACCCAACCCTGGGTCATTCAAGCCTGCCCAAGCCTGTGGATCCCCAGCACATCACCTGGGATCTCAGAGTTGAACCCCAAGCATTACCTGGTCTCTCTCCAATGTGGTAGCTGCTGCCAAGCTCCCTCCCAATAGCATTCAGAGCTTTCATAGGCTTTCAGAGCTAGAAGAGGCCTTAGAGTTCGCTGTAGTTCAACACCTTTATCTCACAGATGGGAAAACTGGGGCCTAGAAAGGGGGAAGTGACTTTGCTGAGATCACACAATGAGACATATTTAGGTGGCACCTCAGTAGATAGAGCACTGGGACTGGAGTCAGAGAGCACTGAGTTCAGATCCATCCTCAGATACCTATAGCTGTACGATCCCAGGCAAGTCACTTCACCTCTGCCTGCCTTCATTTCCTCATCTGTAAAATGGAGGTGATAATGCCTTCACTTCCTGCAGTCTTCCTTTTGTACACAGGATGTACAATTATCATCACTCAGGGTGTTTGAAAGGATAAAGCTCATTCTTATTCTTTCATGTAATGGACTGCCTAGCAATGAGTAAGAGTTTTTGGTGGGTGGAATGGGCTATCTCAAAAGGTAGTGAGTTCCCCATCACTGGAGCTGTCTAAGTGGGGGCTGGTATGTTCAAGAGAAAAGGCATTCTCTGTCAGGTGCAGTTTGGATTAAACTGAGAACTCTTCCAACTCTGAGGTTTTCTGAATCTTTGGTATAGTATGAAGGACTCTATATTTGAGGCCACTGGACCTCATTTGGAATCCCACTTCAGCCATTTATTGCCCATGTGATCTCAGACCAGGGTTCTTAACCTTCTTTGTGTCATTGTTTTTATGTTTTGTCCTCTTCCATTAGAATGTAAGGTCCTTGAAGACAGAAGCTGTCTTTCTTTTTATTTGTATTTGAATTCCCAATATTTAGCAAAGTATCTGTCACATAGAAATTACTTAATAAATACTGGTTAGCTTGTTAACTTATCCTGGACCCCTTTGGTAGGAATCTGATGAAGCTTAGAGATACCTTACCATAATCATGGTTTTAAAGGCATTAAATAAAATGCACATTCAAAGGAGACCAATTGTATTGAAATAAAAATGTATTTTTTCCCATCCAAGTTCAAAGATGCCCTGAAATCTGTCCCACAAACCCCTGGACCCCGGGTTAAGAATACTTGGATTAGAAGAGGAATTAGCTTTGTTTTGCCCAGACCCAGAGACAGAACTGGGAGTAATGGGGTGAGAGTTACAGAGAGCTAGATTTTGGACCAATGTTTGGAAAATAGACGGTATAAATTGTATTCTGTTTAAGAAACCTCTTTCCTTCTTAGGTCTTTGTGCCACAGACCACTTTGGCCTTCTGGTAAAGCCTATAGATCCCTTCTATGAGTCATGTTTTTAAATGCATGAATACAAACATAGATATAGATATAGTATACATGTACAGACATGAGCACATACACATAGATATATTTACACAGACACATATATAATTACAAGAGAAACCAATTCTATTGAAATAACTATCAAAGTATTAAATAAAAAACAATTTCACAGACCCCAGTTTAAAAAACCCTATTCTTAAGGTTCCAAATCTTATTTTAGAATTTATTAGTTTATGAAAGGGGAGAATGAAGACACATATACAATGATTAGTGAATATAGTTTACAAGAAGATCCCCCCAAAATACAGTACAAAGTAAAAACATGTAATTATCTTAAATACAAACCAACCTTGATGAGATTCCAAGAGGAATTTTCACAGAGACATTAAGGAATGTTTTCTGAAAGACCACAGTTGGTTAATGTATTGCTATTAACAGCTGCAGTTAACATTTCGAGTGCACGGTATGTGCTTGGTATTAATAAAACTGCATGACAATAAATTTTGTTCAAATTGCAGGCAGTGCTATAGATCGATATCACCGAAATCACAACAAAAGAGAAATTACAATAATCCATCCTTGGGGTCAGGAATGGAGGTGTTCAGATAAAGGTAAGAGAAAGAATGGATAATGCAGACACAGAGAGATACCCTGAGTACTTCAAAGCTTCAAAGGCAAATCAATTTTCACACCAAGAGAACAGATGCATTTTGATGTAGTTTCATGATTAGATACCGTTTCAGTGATGTTTGAATAATGTGAGAAGCTGTCCAATGATTAAGCTACTTCCATATCTCAAGATGAACTGTGAGGGCCATCGATCTCTAGAGTAACTCTGGTGTACACAGTTCTAATTATGAAACTTCCACCTCCTTGAAAGGCCAGGGATGACATGACAAAGAGATTGGTGAGAAGTAGATAAGACTATAGAATCAATACTAGATGAAAGAGTATGATTAAACATATCTACTATCCATTCCATAGTGCCCAGAGAAAAGGCAAACCAATCTAAGTCTTCAAACAAGCCAGAGAAAGTGACATGATAGAGCAAAAGTCCAAGACCACTGTAAATTGTTTTTGGAGGAAATATGAAGGTTTCAGAGTTCTTTAGTCTGGTATGTGCGTGTGTGTGTGTGTGTGTGTGTGTGTGTCCTTGTGTGTCCGTGTGTGTATGTGTGTATGTGTGTGTGTGTGGTATGTGTGCGTGGCAGATGTGGTGGGTGTGGGTTTGTGTGTGTGAGAGTGTGTGGTGTGTTTGCATGTGTGTGTTTGTGGAAAGTAAAAAAATCTATTTTATCAATATATTGCTAGTTCTCTTATCCTTTCAAACATCTGTGTGGTAGGAGGAAAGAGTAAGAGACTTTGGTTCCAAATGGACCTTGACAATTACTAATCATTTAGCCGTGGGTCATTTATTTAACTTCTCTGAGTCTCAGTTTTTTGGCAGCTAGGTCGCAAAGTGGATAGAGCGTGGGGCTTAGATGAGAAAGACTCATCTTCCTGATTTCAAATCTGGCCTCAGACACTTAACATCTGTGTGACCTTTGAGAAGTCACTTAATACTGTTTGCCTCAATTTCTTCATCTGTAAAATGAGATAGAGAAGGATATGGCATCTGCTCTAGTATCTTTGCCAAGAAAAGAACTCTACTCTTACCTTGCACAACTACTTTAAGATACTCCAAGGTCTAGCAAAAGAGATGGAGGAGTGGTCTGACAATTGGAGGAGAAACAAGAGAGAGAACTGTATTGAAAACGCAAAGCTGAGAAAGTGTCCAAGAGGAGAAAATAGTAAACAGTATCAAATGCTGCAGAGGTAAAGGAGGAGCTTTGAGGAATGACCACTAGATTTAGCAATTAAATGATTGTTCATAATTTTGGAAGGTAATTTTAGTTAGTCCTAAGCAAGACAGTAAATGCTTTAGACAAGAGTAAGGAGAAACTCAGGACTATATGAACAGGATTACAACACAGTTTTTATACAAATAAAGATACATATAAAAATTGGAAAATATTCATTGCTCATGGGTTGACTGAGCCTATAGTTTTTTAAATGAAAATTCTACCAAGACTAATTTACTTATTCAATCCCATACCAATCAAACTACCAAAGAATTATTTTATAGAACTAAAAAAATCATAAGAGAAGTCCTCTGGAAAAACACAATTTCAAGAATGCCAAAGAAATCAATGAGGAAAATGTGAAGCAAGGTAGCCTGGCAGTACCCGATTTCAAACTATATTACAAATGGCAATCATCAAAACAATCTAGTACTGGCAAAGAAATGGAGCGGTAGATCAGCAGAATAGATTAGGTGCACCATACAAAGTAGTAAATGACCATAGTTATCTAGCATTTGCTAAAACAAAGATTAAACTTTTGGACTAAGAATTCACCATTTGACAAAAAATGCTTGGAAAACTGGAAAGCAATTTGGTAGAAAGTAGACAGACACAAGTATATCAAAATAAGAACAAAATGGTTTAATTTTATGGACATAAAGGTGATATTATAAGTAGTTTAAGGGAGCTTAGAAAATTTTACCTCTCAGATCTATAGATAAGGAAAGAGTTTATTACCAAACAAGAGATAGACAGGATCGTGGAAAGTAAAATGGATGATTTTGATGGCATAAAATTAAAAGTTTTTGCACAAAAAACCCTAATGAAGCCAATATTAGAATTTAATTCAAGAAACTGGGGAAATTTTTATAGCATTTTTCCCTGATAAAGGCCTCAGTTCTCAAATACACAGCAAATTGAGCTAAATGATAAAATATGAGCCATTCACCAATTGTTAATTGTTAAAAGGATATAAACAGGGAGTTTTCATAAGAAGAAATGAACTAGTATACTTATCTGTCCCATAGCCGCTCCAACATTTATTACTTTCCTTTCCTGTCGTGTTAGTCAATCTTATAGATGTGAGGTAGAATCCCAGTTATTTTAATCTGCATTGCTCTAATCAATAGTGATTAAGTAACAATTGAAAACTTTCTTTTCTTTGTATGAAAACTGCCTCTTTATATCCTTTTGACCTTTTATTAATTGGAGAATGGATCATATTTTCATCATTTAACTCAATTTGTTATGCATTCTCTCAATATAAAATGTAGGGCTCTTTCCACTAAACCAAATTGCCTGAACTCAGGAAGACCTGAATTCAAATCCTACTTAGCCGTATGTGTGATTCAGAGCAAGTCACTTGACTAAGTCAGGTCCCTCATGTATGAAATGGGGATTAAAAATAGTAGCTACTTTTCTGGATTGTTATGAGGATAAAATGAGATAAAGTTTGTAAAATGCTGCAAATTTTAAACTATTATACAAATGCTAGTTGTGATCATTTTTATCCTTTGGTCACATACCCTACATCTAACCTTTGTAATTGTATGCTAAAAATTTCATTGAAACCTCTGATATCTAAAAGAAAAAAAATAGCTAAACTACTGCATTCTCAGATATCTTTTCCAGCTATTAAAAGAGAGCCTACTATTTCTAAAATCCCAAATATCAGATCTCATAAATATAAAGGAAATCCTCTTTAAAAGTCAAAAATACTTAAAAAGAACAAAAGCCCACTAATTTTGATAGGATCATATCCATCCAACCCCTTTATTTTCCAGAATGAAACTGAGTCCTCAGAGATTGACACCCAGGGAGATTAAGTTTTTGTACAGTCACACAATAAGTATCAGAACCATGATTCAAACCTTGAACCTCTGACTCCAAATACAGAACTCTTTCTACTTGACAATATTTCCTCTGTCCCATTAAATGAAAGTAAAGGAAGTACTGAATAAATATTAACAGGTTGTTCTTAAGAAATATAGCTATAGAGAGGAGCAAAGAATACTAATGTCTCCCCAAATATCAGAAGCAGCCTGGGGCTCTACTTTCAAGTAGTTTGTAATGGGAGAAAAGTAATATTTTCCTAAGTGTGTGCATGCTATTAGCAGCTGCCAAAAAGAACCATTTGATTCTTCAGAATCCAACTGTTTCCTCCTCTCCAGCAGACACAGAAGCTTTTATTCTGCATATAAAACAAACCAGAATTAATAAAACCTCTTTTACACAGCATGATTATTAGCCCTCAAGGCACAGAGAGTTTATTCTATTTTGTGTCTTTACATTTGGAAACCCCTGCCCTGCTATGAATGCCCACTTACACTTCTTAGTTTTTTTCTGTATGCATAATTCTTCATCTTTTGTGTTGCTTTTCTTCTGAGAAATAACTTCTCTTTTTTCTCCTTTCTTTCCAGCTAGGTATCAAGCAAGTATTATTACCACTTGAGGCAGAGCAGTTAGGTCAGGCACCTTCCAACAGGGGAGTAACGGGAATATGGAGACTGAAATAGCCAGAATTACCAATGATTTCCTAAGTTCAACTTCTGATATCATGTGAATTCTACCAAGTCGTGCATTACATCTTGTCTGTTCTAATCAAGACCAGTAGAGTAAATGCTGGCATCTGTGTGCTCTGGATTGGCATATTTCCAAGAAATACCATTTTCCTTTGCCAACTTCAGTCCATTCCAAACTACTCTATATTTGGCTGGAGGAAAGCCCTGGGACAAGCTAAGTATTCAACTTTATTTCCCAGTAGATCAAGGATATGATCCAAGAAGGGATGCTGTAAGTTTCATATTAGATAAAGGATGAAAATCACTTGTATACATTTAAGCACTGTATAGATGCCAGTTATTGTCGTTGTGGTGGTTGTTGTTCCTTAGTTGTGGCTACTGCTGTTACCTTATGATCTATCACCAGGTCCCTAGTCTGGTGATGCTTTCAATCTCTCAGCCTTCTATTATACCTCTGGCTGAGCAGAAGCAATATTTTTAGAGTAATACACAAGTATGGAGGTAAATGTTTAACAAGTGTGCTCTAGGGGAAAAAATGTAAGCTCATATACTTTTAAGTTTAATATGCATTATTAACATTTTCTAACGTCTAGACAAGCAATAAAACTGTATTAAAACTGGATTTGTGGTGACTATTATTTTTCGATGTCAGTCCAGGCATAGCCCACACTGAAAATTTAACAATTGACCAGTTGGATCTGTCTCCAGAACATCCTTGAATCCAAGGGTGACAGTGAAGAAAAAACATACGTTCATCTATTTCCTGCTTGGGTCAACTTAAAAAAGCAGAAAGAAAGGTCTATGGGTAGTAGGGTAGGAGCTGACCAACAAAGGATCATGAGGTGTAGGTTTTAGAAGCACAGTGCCAACAGTGGGAGTAGTGGCATAGAGGAAGTGGTGGCACCAGAAGTGTCCAGAGCATAGAGAGGGTAAAAGAACTGAATGTCTGGTCAGAAAGAGAATCCAGAGGACCCATGTACTAGCATTTGATAAAGGATTGGGGGCCATTTGGTAGGTCCTTTATCTATTACCCACTTCTGGGTCAAGGAGTGATAGTGGTTAGGAGAAAGCGGGGGTCCCATAAGAAACAGAGTGTAAACAGGAGGATAGTAACCAGACAACTCCACAGATCATACTAATTTTGAAGCACTGATATCTTACAGACCCCTAGACATAACTGTGAAGGCAGCAGAAAGGAGGGATGGAGCCAAGATGGCAGCTGGAAAGCAATGACTTGCCTAAGGTTCTCCCCCAGGAACCTCCAAACAACCACAAAAATGGCTCTGAACAAATTCTAGAACTGCAGAACCCACAAAATAGCAGAGGGAAGCTCCAGCCCAGGACAGCCTGGAGGGTCCCTGGGTAAGGTCTATCTTGAATGGAGCTAGGAGCAGAGTGGAACAGAGCCCAATGTGGGCTGTGCCTGGACCAACCAGACCCGGGAGCCGGGTGGTAAAAGCCCTAGCTCCCTGAATCAGTGAGCTGCAGCAGTTACCAGACTTCTCAAACCACAAACACCAAAGACAACAGAGAAGGTTAGTAGAAAAAGCTACTGGGGACAGAGTGAAAAAAGGAGTTCCAGTTTGTCCACCGACCTGGGGCAGCAGAGGTGGTACAGCTACAGAACTACAGCTGCAGTTGCTTCCAACGCCAGGCCCACCTGGTGGGAGGAATTAAGTGGCAGATCTGAGCAGGAGTGCAGAGTCTGCTTAAGATCTGAGTCCATTCCAGATTGGTGGTTCTTGGGGGAGGGGGAGCACTGGTGTGGCAGAGCTTGTTGCGTTGAAATAGCTCTGAAAACAACAGTGCAACCCCTCAAGCTTGGGACAAAGTACTCTATGCTCTACAAGCAGTCATACCCTGACAAAAAACTCAAGGGTCAAGTAGTTGGCTTGGAACATGGCCAGGCAGTGAAAATGCTCTCAGATTCAGACTCAGACTTAGGAATATTTCTTTGGTGACAAAGAAGACCAAAACATACAGCCGGAAGAAGTTAACAAAGTCAAAGAGCCTACATCAAAAGCCTCCAAGAAAAACATGAACTGGACTCAGGCCATGAAAGAGCTCAAAAAGGATTTGGAAAAGCAAGTTAGAGAAGTAGAGGGAAAATTGGGAAGAGAAATGAGAATGATGTGGGAAAACCATGAAAAACAAGTCAATGACTTGCTAAAGGAGACCCAAAAAAATACTGAAGAAAGTAACACCTTAAAAGACAGACTAACTCAAATGGCAAAAAAGCTCCAAAAACCAGTGAGGAGAAGAATACCTTGAAAGGGAGAATTACCCAAATGGAAAAGGAGGTCCAAAAGACCACTGAAGAAAATGCTACCTTAAAAATTAGTTTGGAGCAAGTGGAAGCTACTGACTTTATGAGAAATCAAGATATTATCAAACAGAACCAAAGGAATGAAAGAGTGGAAGACAATGTGAAATATCTCATTGGAAAAACCACCGACCTGGAAAACAGATCCAGGAGAGATAATTTAAAAATTATTGGACTACCTGAAAGCCATGATCAAAAAAAGAGCCTAGACATCATCTTTCAAGAAATTATCAAAGATAACTACCCTGATATTCTAGAGCCAGAGGGTAAAACAGAAATTGAAATAATCCATCGATGACCTCCTGAGAAAGATCCCAAAAAGAAAACTCCTAGGAATACTGTCACCAAATTCCAGAGCTCCCAGATCAAGGAGAAAGTACTGCAAGCAGCCAGAAAGAAACAATTTGAGTATTGTGGAAACATAATCAGAATAATACAAGACCTAGCAGCTTCTAAATTAAGGGATCAAGGGGCATGGAATATGATATTCCAGAGGTCAATGGAGCTAGGATTAAAACCAAGAATCACCTACCCAGCAAAACTGAATATCATGCTCCAAGGCAAAATATGGACTTTCAAAATAAGATAGGACTTTCAAGCTTTCTCAGTGAAAAGACTAGAGCTGAATAGAAAATTTGACTTTCAAACACAAGAATCAAGAGAAGCATGAAAAGGTAAACAGAAAAGAGAAATTACAAGGGACTTACTAAAGTTGAACTGTTTTGTTTACATTCCTACATGCAAAGAGATGTGTGTAATCCATGAGACCTCAGTATTAAGGTAGCTGAAGGGAATACACACACACACATACACACACACACACACACACACACACACTAAGGGATGAGAGAGAAATATATTGAGAGAGGGAGAAAAGGAGAGATACAATGGGGTAAATTGTCTCACACAAAAGTGGCAAGAAAAACTAGTTCTGTTGGGAAGGAAGAGGGGGCAGGTGAGGGGGAATGAGTGAATCTTGCTCTCATCAGATTTGACCTGAGGAGGGAATACCATACACACTCAATTGGGTATTTTACCCTGCAGGAAAGAAGGGGGAAGTAGATAAAAAAGGGGGGATGATAGAAGGGAGGGAAGAAAGGGGGAGGTGGTAATCAAAAGCAAACACTTTTGAAAAGGGACAGGGTCAAGGGAGAAAACTGGATAAAGGGGGATAGGATAGGACGGAGCAAAATATAGTTAGTCTTTCACAACATGAGTATTGTGAAAGGATTTTGCATAATGATACACTGTGGCCTATGCTGAATTGGGGAAGAGGGGAGAGAAATTGGAACTCAGAGTTTTAAAAGAAGTTGTTCAAAAAAAATTTGTTTTGCAGGCAACTAGGAAATAAGATATACAGGCAATGGGGCATAAACATCTATCTTGCCCTACAAGAAAGTAAGGGAAAAGGGGATGGGAGAGGGGGGAGTATGGTGAAAGAAGGGAAAGCTGACTGGGGAATGGGGCAATCAGAATATATGCCATCTTGGAGTGGGGAGGGAGGGTAGAAATGGGGAGAAAATTTGCAATTCAAACTCTTGTGAAAATTAATGCTGAAAACTAAAAATATTAAATGAATAAATAATGATTTTTAAAAAAAGAAAGCAGCAGAAAGACACAAAAGACTAAAGTTCAGGCAAGTCTTCCACTCTGGAAGAGAGCAGAACCCCACTCTAATATAATTAAAGTCCTCACCAAGAAAAAGGCCTAAAAAATGAGCAAACAGCAAAAGAACTTTACCTTAAAAAGCTATTATAGTAACATGGAACCTAGAGACAAAAATGACTTGAAAACATCTATTAGCAAAGCCTCAAAGGGAAAAAATGCAGATGGGACACAAGTCCAATAGGAATTCCTAGAATAACTAAAGAAATTTTAATAAGACCAAAAACATGATTTTAAAAAGGAAATAAGAGTGCTGAAGGAAAATAAAAATAATATTGGGGAAAGAGATGCAAGGAACATAAGAAAGTTATGAACAGAGAATTAACAGCTTGGTACAAGAGGTACACACACACAGACACAGACACAGACACACACACACATACACACACACATACACGCACACATACACACACACCTAAAGGAAAGACTCCTGAAAAATCAGAATTGGCTGAATGGTAAAAGAGTTACAAAAACCTCACTGAAGAAATAATGCCTTAAAAATTAGAATTGAAAAAGACAAAGCTAATGATTCCATAGGACATTAAGAATCAACAAAACAAAGTCAAAAGACTAAAAAGAAAATAGAAGAAAATGTGAAATATCAGAAAAAAACGACAATATGTAGCATCTATCTAAGACTAAGAACAACATTATAATGACATAAGAAGCCTTTCCAATAAAATCAAAGGTAAAGCAAGGATGTCCATTATAACTATTATTATTCAGTATTATACTTCAAATAATACCCATGAAAATAAGGCAAGAATAAAAAATTGAAACAATAAGCATAGTCAACAGAGAAACAAAACTATCACTTTTTGCTGATCTTAAAGAACCCTAGAAAAATCAGCTAAAATTAGTTGGAAAATATGAACAATTTAACAAATTTTCAGGATATTAAATCCACACAGCTCATTGGCATTTCTCTATATTGTCAACAAAATCCAGCAGGAATAGACAGCAAGAAAAATATCCATTTGAAATAACTGTAAACAGCATAAAATACATGGGAGCCTACTTGCCAAGACACACACAGGAATTATATGAACACAAATACAAAACATTTTTCACACACACACACACACATACACACACACACACATTTGTGTCTAATGGTAGCAATCTCTAAGATAGGAGGGGGAGGGTAAAAAGGAAAAGAAAACTTACATGATGATTTTATCATATATTTAAAGGGAATGGCAAGTTATACATAATAGATTTGCAATTTTGTGTGCAATCATTTCCCTTTTTTACCATACTATGTTATGAAAATTCTTGTTTTATTCCATAAATTAAAAATGAAATAAAAATTTTAAAAAGAAAGAAAAGAAAAAAGAGATTAGGTACACAATATGCATAAGAAAATGAACTCAGTATCCTAGTGTTTGATAAACCCAAAGATCCCACCAATTGTGGCATAAATTCACTGTTTGACAAAAACTGCTGGGAAAACTGGAAAGCAGTCTGGCACAAGCTAAGTATAAACCATCTCACACCAAGTACCAAGATAAGCCCTAAACATATGCATGATTTTTATGTAAGCAATTAAATCATTGGCAAATTAGGAGAGCATGGGGAAAATTACCTGTTGGAGACAGCTATGGAGCATTTCTTTTGAAAAGACCAAAGATGAATAGAAAATTTGACATTCAAACATAGAACCATACAAAAGGTAAATATAAAAGAGAAAAAGGGAATAAATTAGGTTAAACTCTTTATATTACTATATGGGAAGAAAAAAATTGAAACTCCAATATCATTATTAAGAAAGTTAGAAGGAATATACATAGAGAGAGGACACAGGTATGAGGGGACTATGATGAAATGGTTTTAAAAAACAAAAAACAAAATTAAGAGGTGAGAAAGAAGAATGAACTGGAAAAAGATAGAAGGGAGAGGAAGACTGAGGAAAATCATCTCACATAAAAGAGTCACTAAAGGAAGCTCTTTTACAATGAAAGGGAAAACGGGGTTCTAGGGCAATGCTTGAACCTTCCTCTTCTCGGAATTGGCTCAAAAAAAGGAATAACATACACACTCAGTTGGGTATAAAAATCTATCTTACCAGTTTTGAACTGGGTGAGAACCAGATTAAACAAGTTTGAACTGGTCAGATCTACTCATGATGAGCAGATTGCTAACCTCTTTGATGCTTAGTTTCCTTATTAACATTTTTTTAAAAAAATGAAACACAAGCTCACAAATTGTTTTGAGAATCGAGTTAAATGTATGTAAAGTACTTCATAAATATAAAATGCTG
Organism: Trichosurus vulpecula; assembly: GCF_011100635.1. Taxonomy (NCBI): domain Eukaryota; kingdom Metazoa; phylum Chordata; class Mammalia; order Diprotodontia; family Phalangeridae; genus Trichosurus; species Trichosurus vulpecula. The sequence goes on along the minus strand of NC_050578.1, from coordinate 124,242,483 downwards.
TATTTATATGACCTATATAAAAGGAAGTTATCAACATTTCTACCAGGAGGCAGCTAGATGGCTCAGTGGATGAAGTGATGGGAGTGGAATCAGGAAGACCTAAGTACAATTCTAGCCTCAGACACTTACTAACTGTGTGACCCTGGGCAAGTAACTTAAGCTCTGTTTGCCTTAATCCAATGGAGAAAGAAATGGCAAACTACTCCAGAATCTTTGTGAAGAAAACCCACCGGCAGTATGGTCCATGGGGTCATGAAGGGTCAGACATGACTGAAAAACTGAACAACAATAAATGAGCACTTCTTAGTTCATAGATGCAGGAATGTTTTTCAAGTGAAACCTAGAATTCATTCAGAACTTTAAAGTGTCCTTGTGCTATAAAGTTTATTTTATTGCCTGCATGGCTAAGCGACCTTTTCTATAACTTTGTAAGTTTTTGTGGTGCTTGTTTATTTTATCTTGAATCAAGAAAAAATGTGTGTGAAATTGCTTTGAGTTTTTGCTGTTGTTGTTTTCACAAATAAAACTCTATCAGTTGAAGCCACTAAATATTTTCCATAGTTTTAGTTTACTCTTCAATCTACTTTAGGTCAAGGTAAATTTCAAAGAAGCTGATAATGATTCAATAGCAAGTGATTTTGTATCTGCTCTAATAAGGTTACTCTACTTGGTAATAATTCACTTGCATAGAGAGATAGAAGTTTATAAAAAGAAAAGAACATTGTGGTATAAATTAGGTGACTGATTTATTTTTTAAAGCCCTATGGGATGAGAGATTATCTAAAAATCAACTCATTTTAACTTGAATGGTATTTATTGTAGCTAAATTTAACTTTGGCTATTTGTCTAGAAACTTCCATTGGAATCAATTGAAGTACTGGTTCAGGGTCTAATTGCTGAATCTAGTTCCTTGGTCTCTTTCAGATATAACTACCAAGAAAACAATTGAGAATCTAAAAGAAACTTATTAAAAAATTACAGTGTGTGCACTGAACAAAACTGCTATGGCTTCCTATATTTTGATTTTTCTTGACCAAGTCTGCTTCAAACCAAGTTATAATCTCAAACCAAACACCAATAAATCCTTCACTGTACACAAATATATAGAAGAGAAATTACAAGGAAACTAGTTTTATTATGTGAGCTGTGCTTTTCTTCTTCTTTTTTTATATACGCATGCTTTATTTTACAAGGATATTTATCCCAGGCCCCATTTTAACTGTAGTGCATGCAAAAACAATAATGTATTTTCCAGTTCAGTTCAGCATACCTGTGATAACTTTATAAACATTCATGAATCAACAATATTGCCTGAGGGGACATGAGCTATATTAACATTGGTACATCATTATCTTTATGTTCATAACTTAGCTGGTTTGGGCAGAAGATTGCTATTATACTTAACAGCCTATGAGGGCCATGTTCTTCAAAATGCTACTGAAGTTCCCTAGTTCCTGGTTCTCTTTTTTTCCATCTTCCAAGTTAAAAAAAATCATAATAATGACAACTGTCTAAATAGAGAGCTGTAACTAGGGCATGAAAATGGTTACTTGGTCCAGGATTTCAGTATGTAAAGGGCAGGGAGGTTAATCCCCAGGGCAGTCAGGACATTAACATCACTGCTATACATGGTCTTCCACAAATGTTGTACCACGTGATAGGACCCTCATTCCTTCTTTTGTCCCAGGGTCACTATTTCTCTTCTTTTGTGATGCTGTTCTTCTTGGGACCTAACTTTCTTTCAACTCCAACAGTGTTGCAGATTTTACTCCTAGGAAAATGAAGTATTGTCTATGTTAACTCAACTCTACTAATGGACATAGTGCCCTATGCATTGCTCTTGACATTAATTCCCCACCTGCCCCCACAACTATTTCATTCTCAAGTGAAAGAATCCCTGTTTTAACATTTGCCCATGGAATGCTAGCCTCCTTTCTACCCATCAGTGGCTTGAATAAAGCATCTAGGATTCCTTTGAAAAGCAATAATCAAAATCTATTTTTCCCTCAACAAATCAATGAGACTTAAAGGGTTTTTTTAAAAAAGCAAACATTTAAAGGTACTAAAAAAATGGATTCTTACCAGGTGCGGGGCCTAGATGATGGAGCAAAAGCAGGCACTTGCTTGAGTTATCCCCCAAACTCCTTTAAATGCCTGTAAAAATGACTCTAAACAAATTCTAGATCAGCAGAACCCACAAAATGACAGAGTGAAACAAATTTCTAGCCCAAGACAACCTTAAAGGTTGACAGGACAGGTCTGTTGCCCCAATCGGAAAGAAGAGTGCAGTTCAGCACAAAATGCACCAGCAAAACCTGAGCAGGCCTCAAAGGACTGAATCACTGACAGCTGTAGCAATTTCCAGACTTCTCAAGCCACAAAAAGACAACTTAGAAGGTCAGTAGGAAAAGACTGTCAGACCTGGGTGAGAGAGGAGTGTGGCCTAACCCCAGCTCTGGGGTAGCTGTGGGCATGGCAGTGGCTGCTTCCAGAGTGCTAGGTCCACAGAAACTGGTGGAATTGAGGGGCTGATCAGAGGGGGATTGAAGGGGTCTCTTTGTTAGTGCCAAATCAAATAGGTTATCTTCTCAATGAGGGTAGGTGGGAAAGGAGGAAAGGAGAGAATTTGGAACTCAAATTTTTAAAAATGAATGTTAAAAATTGTTTTTATATGCAATTGGGAAATAAAATACACAATGAGGTATAGATATCTATCTTGTCCTATAGAAAAATAGAAGGGAAGGGGATAAGGGAAGGGGTGGGGGGATGATAGAAGGGAGGGCAAATTGAGGGAAGGGGTAATCAGAATGGACACTGTGTTGGCATGGAGGGAGCCGAGATGGGGAGAAAACTTGGAATTCAAAATCTTGTGGATTATTGAAATCTTGTAGAATGTTAAAAACTCAAAACTAATTAATTTTAAAAATGGCTTTTTAAAAAAAATTTGAAACACCTTTAAGGATGAATCAGTCAGTACTTTACTTTGTTGTCTGACAAAAATGAATCTAAGATATTATAAAATTCTAATTCACAGTATTGTCAGAAATCTAAAAATCCTGAAATCATTCCATTTACTTTTTGACACTTTCCTGAGATTTCAGGAGAAGAGATTTGAAGGAGTTCTATAAGGTGGATAATGGATTCGGAAAACCACAAAGAAAATTATTTCATTCATGTTACCAAAGATCATAGGTAGACAGATGATAGGTAGTTTGCTAGATAGATAGACATAGGTATAGATCTGGAAGAGACCTCAGAAGCCTTGGAGTTCAATCCCTCCTACCTGAATTTTAAGTTCTCCATTCCCTTTCTCTCTATAAAAGTCACTTTCATTCCATCTCTAAATTTCATTGGTAAATATTTGTGGTTCTGAAATGATCACAGGGTTTCAATAGTGATATTTTGAAAATGTGGAATACTCAACTAACATACAAAATGTCAGGAAATGTCATCAAAATCCCAAAACAACTAAATGATCCATATATATATATATGTATGTGTATATATATATATATATATATATATATATATATGTATATGTATGTATATGTATATATATGTATGTATATGTATATATGTATGTATATGTATATGTATATATACATATATATGCATGATTACATATTATATATTTTATATTTATATATTAAATTGTATATTGTAAGTATATAAATAAGGCATATAAAAATAAGCTTATAAACATACACATATGCATATATACATACATGTGTATATGTGTGTTTATATGTATACCTAAATATAATGAGTTCAGTAAATTATTTGTAACAATCAGACAATATTTTCTAAGTATATGGAAGGCATGGGTACTATCTAGATATGCTCAGATGGCATCTCTTGTCTTCTCAGTACTTTTCATTTCACAGAGCATATAATCTTAGGGGCATGGATTTTTTTTTATCTCATCTTTATATCTCTAGTGCATCTTGTGTCCCACTTGCATGTAAAAACAATTTTTAACATTCATTTTTAAAATTTTGAGTTCCAAATTCTCTCCCTTCCTCCTTCTCCACCCACCCTCATTGAGAAGGCAACCAATTTGATATAGGTTATACATGTGTAGTCATGAAAAATACTTACATAATATTCATGTCTTAAAAGACGGCCTACATTTCCCTCCATTTTATCCTGACCCCCATTTATTCTATTCTCTCCTTTGACCCTGTCCCTCCTCCAAAGTGTTTGCTTCTGATTGCCCCCTCCCAGAATCTGCCCTCTCTTCCATCATTTCCTCCTTTCTTATACCTCCCTGCCCCTAATTTCCTGCAGGGTGAGATAGATTTCCATGACCAATTGAGTGTGTATGTTATTCCCTTTTTAAGGTTCATGATATTCATCCATAACACTCAATCAAAACCCTCATAGCTGTTGTCTACAGACCTCTAGGTCACTTTCTCCTTCCTTTCTGATTTGGTCCATGAAAAATGCATGTTACACATCCTAAACTGATCCCTCACTGCTACTTGGTAATTCTACTATACTTGTCATCAACTCACTTTCCCATTCTCATTTTCTTCACTCTTCTAAATATTCTCATCTCCCCTCAAACCTCACATGGTCTCCCTTAACCACTCCTCCCATGAGAGTCTTGCTTCATATTTTATAGAAAAAAGAGGTCATTTACCATGAGCTTCTTCTTCCTTATTTAATAACATTCATATGCCTTCTGCCATTATCTCCTCCTGCACTCATATTTCAAATGATGAGGTGGCCTTACTATTTGCCAAGATTAATCACTCTACTAGATAAAATGATTCCATTCCTTCTGATATCTTCCAGTAAATTTTCCCCTTTGTTCCCTCCCACTTCATCACTTATTTTCAATCTCTCCATGTCTATTGGACTGTCCCTACTGTCTATAAGCATGTTCATGTCTCCTTCATCTCCAAAGATTTCTAACTTAATCCTTCCAGTTCTTCTACCATTATGTGTCTCCTCTTCATGTCTAAAATCTATAAAAAGAGTATCTACAATAAATGCCTCTACTTTCTACCTTCACTCTCTTCTTAAACCTTACAATCTGGCTTCTGACATCATTTCACTGAAATTACTCTAAAGTTTCCAATGATCTCTTTATTACCAATTAAACCCAATGGTCTTTTCTCAGTTTTCATTATCTTCAACCTCTCTGGAGCCTTTAACGGTTCTGATCAGCCTCTCCTCCCTGATAGTTTTCTCTTTAAGTTTTAGGGACACCACTCTCTCCTGCTTTTACTCCTACCTATCTGACATCTCTTAAATTTTCTTTGCTCGATCATCATCTAGATAATACCTTCTAATTGTAGATGTCACAAAGGCTTCTTTCCTAGGTCCTCTTCTCTTCTCCCTTTTTTACGACTTAATTGGTTATTTAATTATTATGTCTATAATGATCATTCTCAGTTGTCTCTACTTTGCCCCAAACTGTCTCCAATCTCACATCTCCCACGTCCTGTTAGACATCTCAAACTAGATACCCATTAGACTTCTTAAACTCAACATATCCAGAACAGAACTTATTATTTTCTCACCTTAACCTTCCCACTCACTTTCCCTCTTACTGAAGAGGGAAATATTCTCCCATTTTGACTCCATACTATCTCTCACCCCCCTGTCCAATCTGTTGCCAAGACCTGTCTATTTCACCTTTGCAACACATGTGGTTCCTTCTTTCCTCCTATGCTATCACCATTCTGATGCAAACCCTCATCACTTCATGTCTGGATATTGCAATAGCCTGCTGGTGGGTCAACCTGTTTCAATTCTTTCCCCACTCTAATACAGCCACAAACGTGATTTTCCTAGAGCACAGGTCCAGTCATGTCACACACCCCCACCCCCACCCTACACTCAATAAATTTCAGTAGCTTCTTATCACCCTCAGGATTAACACAAAAGATCCTCTGTTTGGCCAAAACTTTAGTCCCTCCTTCCTTTACAATCTTTTTATGTATTACTCTTTATAATACATTCTTCAACTCAGTGACACTGTGCTGCTGTGACACTTTCTGCTATCCTATGAGCAAAACACTCCATCACTCAGCCCTAGGCATTTGCTCTGGCTATCCTCCATTACTGCAATGTTCTCTGTCCTCATTTAGGCTTTTTGTTCCTCTGACTTACTTTAAATCTCAATTAAAATCTTACTTTCTACAGGAAGCCTTTCCCAAAACTTTTTTAATTCTGTTGCCTTCTATTTCTTATTTATTTCCTATTTATCCTATATATGTCTTGTTAAGACTTACTTGTTCATTTGTTGATCTCTTTTGCCTCTTTTTCTCTCCTTAACACATACACAATGCCTGACACATAGTAGGTACTTAATAAATGTTTATTGATTGACTGGTTATTGGATTGAATAGAGTTGAATGAGATAGTACAGTTCAGTAGAAAAAATGCTCTAGGTTGAAAATCAGGACATCTATATTCAAGCCCAATCATGTCCCATCTTAATAGCTATATAGCTTCTGTAAAGTCAATAGATCAATAATCAATAACCACACGGTTATTAAGTGAATACTTTATGCCAACCACTGATTTAAGTAATGAAATAAAACTTTTTGCCCTCAAGGAAGTTATATCCATTCTAATGGAGAGGACAAACATATGGATCTGGCTTTAAATACTACCTATGATATTTATAACCTTAGCCAAGTCAATTATCCTTTCAGGGTTTGTTTCATTATCTATAAAAGCAGGAGAGGTGGGTTTGGACTAGATGACCTCTGGGGTCCCTTCTCATTGTAGATCTATGAATCTACATTTGAATGCTTGGTGACTTAGTTCTGAAATAGAGTTTGAATGCTTGGCAGTTTAGTTTGAGAAAGGACCTCAGTGTCTGGTATCATATCCTGTCAGGTGGTTTCAGAATCTTCCTAAGACAATTCAAATGGAAACAATTCAGTTTCCTGGCATGGCACTGGTAGACTGACCAGGTTTCACAGGCATACAACAATGAGGTCAACACAATGGCTCTGTAGACTTTCAGTTTGGTAGTCAGTCTAATCTCTTCTCTCCCACACTTGTTTTCAGAGCCTCTCAAACACTGAGCTAGCTCTAGCAATGTGTGTGTCAAGCTCATTATCAATGTGTACATCCCTGGAAAGCCCCGGTAAGTGAACTTATCCACAGTATCCATAATTTCTCCATTTCATGTAACTGATCGTTCCACATAGGGATGATGTAGTGGTGGCTGGTGGAGAACCTGTGTTTTCTTGACATAAATTGTTAGGCCAAAATTACCACAAGCAGCACAGAATTGATCCATATTTTGTTTCATCTCGGCTTCAGAGGATGCATTGAGTGCACAATAATCTACAAACAGAAAATCATGCACAAACACTCCCTCCACTTTGGTCATGGCTTGTAGTTTTTTCAAGTTGAAGAGTTTATCATCAATGCAGTAGCTAACCTTGATGATGTGTCTGTCCTCACTGAAAGCATTTGACAAAGATGGCAGAGTAAACTGCAAATACTCCCCCCTCCCCTTGTTGACCTTGAAAAATCCAGAGAATATTGCCCCAGGAAAAATCCTGGAATAGTGGAACCAGCAGAAGGGGTACAACAGTCTTTGAGCTATGAAGGCTGGGAAGATTGATGGAAAGGGTCCCTCTTGCTGTGGCTGAAGAGGACCAGGACAGGATAGGAGGCATCCAGCAAACCCCACTTCAATGGAACAGCAGGAGATCCTGAGTCCCAGTATCAAGAAATGGGGTAAGTGTGCTGTCATGAAATTGACTTACAGTGCTGATGAACTTCTCCAGGAAAAATAATGTTGACTTAATTTTCTATAAACCCTCACAACTGACAGTATCAAAGGCCTTGGTCAGATCTACAAATGTTGTGTACAGAGTTCTGTTCTGCTCCTGGTATTTCTCTTGGATTTGTCAGGCAGCAAACCCCATTTTGACCATTCCTTGGCCCTCTCTGAAGCCACGCTGACTCTCAGGTAGATGACCATCTTCCCAGTGAAGGATAAGCCTATTAAGGAGAACTCTGGCAAGACTCTTTCTAGTTTGACTGAGAGAGACACCTGCCTGTGATTGTCAAAAGGCAATCTATTTCCTTTACCTTTGTGATGATAGTAGCAATCCAAAGCACTTTTTTATGCCCTGAAGGTTATTTATGGTTCAAAGATCTATGGCACATCTCAATTATTCAGTGCTGAGGAAGCCACATTGATCAGTGATAAGGCCATGATCCTAGAGAGATGGGCTAAACACTTCCATAGCATTCTCAACAGATCTTCATCAATCAATGCTGAAGCCATTGACTATTTACCTCAGGTTGAAATCAGTCCTTCCCTATCAGAAGTTCCAACTGAAGAAGAGGTTTACAATGCCATTAGGCTCCTTTTCTATGGCAAAACACCCGGTGCTGATTCTATTCCGGCTGAGATTTACAAAGTAGGGGGTCCATTGCTCATGCAAAAGCTAATTGAAATTTTCCAGGTTACATGGCTAAAGTAGTTCAGACCCATAGAGTGTAGGATGTATATAAATAGGTATATACAAGGTATGTAGTGAGTCAATGGAAGGTAACCTTAGAGGGGAAAGCTATAGGAGGACCATGAAAGGTCCCTTGCAGAAGAGTAGAATCCTAAAGGAAGTCAGGGATTCAAAGAAATAATAACAATGAGAGTATTCCAAACATGGTGGACAGCCAGTTCCAAATCACGGGAAAGGGAGATAGTGAATACCATGTGAGAAGCAGCAGGTAGGCCTGTCTGACTAGATAACCAAGAGCATGGAATAGATTAAAATATACGAACACCAGAAAGATAAGAGAGACCCAAGCTATGAGGAGACTTAAGTGTCAGACTGAACAGTTTGTAATTTGTCTGGAGGTAATAGGGAGCCATTGGAGCTTTTTTATTGTAAGGAAGACAGCATAGCCAATCCTACACTTTAGGAAAATCACTTGGGTAGTTGGGTAGAGGATGAATTGGGGTGGAGAGATGAAACAAGGTGAGCAATAATTGAGGTAAGAGGTAATCGAGGTCTGAAGTAATACTGTGACTTTAAGCAAGGTAAGATGAGTGGAGCAAAGGGTATGAATACGAGAAATAGCATGGGGATAAAAATGACAAGATTTGACAGTTGGTTGGATATGTGGGATTACTGAGAATGAGGAACTGAAGATAAGGCCAAGGATGTGAATGAAACTTCTTACAACTTCAGTTTACTCAGCTTTAAAATGGTATACATATCTTCTCAACCTACTTCACAGGAAAGACATAAGGAAAGTGTTTCTTAACCTTAAAGAGTAATAGACATGAGAGTTATTATTATACAATTCATAATGCAACGTTTCTGCCCCCATGTCTTTGCTCACAATATATCTGTCATCACCGATATATGCCTTACCCTTCCTCCAATGCTAAGTTCAAATCCTACTTCTTCTGTGAAGGTTTCCCCACCTGCTCCTGGACATAGTAATCTCTCCTAGCTCCAAACCATAATTCTTATTTTGTGTGCTACTAATTTGATACTTATTGGTCATTTCCTTGTTTGGTTAGCTACCTTAAAATGTGCATATGTGTTTATTATCCCTTATAAAACTATAAACTTCCTTGGTCAAGGATCATGTCTCATACTCAAGGCTTGACACACAGTGTTGTTCTTCTGCATTTTCATATTTATTTCATCTCTGAAACAAAGTCTGTTTCTTTTTTTGTCTGTTTTTCAACTGAGTAGTAAGTACAATGCCTTGCATAAAGTCTGAAATCTTCACAATGTGAGAATTCTACTCAGTAGCAAAGATCAGAACCCCCAGGTACCTGACCATCTTATATGCATATTATCCATATATTCCTTCCTGTAAATTCATCATAGGCAGGCCAACTAATATACTCAAGGCTTTCCTCAAGTTCTCTGGACACTGAGTGAATACCAATAGAGCTTCCATGCTGTGCGCTGCTTATAATTCACTACATGAACTGCTCCTTACCTCCCATTACTATGAGCACCCTCTCTTTCTACCACTGTTGCTCAGCAATGTTTTATTTTTTAAAATTCCATCCATCAGATTGCACGAACCTGTCCAGATCTTGATGTTATAAACTGATTTCCAATTCCCCTCCCTCCTTTATCAATGAAATCAGTACCTGACACATATTTTTAATCTCTATTCCAGTATCTTCAATTCATCTCAGTATCTCAATATCATTTCAATTCAAAAATCTCCACAGTTCTCATGAACTCGATTCCCACTCTACCTCGCCTGACCAGGAATATGACCATATCATCAGTAGGCTTTTTCATCATCTAATACTACTCTACTGTGGTAGAAGGTTGTTATCTCTGCACCATTCATCTCTGATTGAAATTACATGACTTTCTACTTCAATTTCCTCCCTCCTTCCAAAACAAACTTTCATATTCACTGCAAACCATTGTTCTTTGATAATTCCTGGCTCTCCTAGTGAATGATCCCTCTTCTGGACTTGCTTTCCTTCCATCACAATCTTGACCAGTTTAACACATGACTACTCTTTTTCCTTGAACTCCTTGTTCCCTTCTACTTCCTTTGGGAAATTTCTCACCTCTAATACACTCTGATATTTTTTTTTTCTTTTCTGCTCTTATTGCTAAACTGTTGTACACTGCTAGAGGACATCAGGAATTCATACTAACTAGCTCCACAACAAATTTGTCTATTGAACATTAATTGAACTCTGTCATGCTGCAATTTTTTTATTCATCATTCATTGGTCCTTTATCACAGTATCCAATGAAGTAATTCCAAATGTTGTCCTCTCTCTTCAAGCTTCTCAAATCAATCTCAAATTATCTCTTTTTCAAGGGATAACTTGCCTCCCACCATTTGTCACTATCTCGTTCATCACTTCCCTTCCACACCTTAAGGCCTTATATATACTCATAATCCAGTGATAATGTATGTCAGGTACTATGTAAGTGCTAAGGATACAAAAATAGGCAAAAGGCAATGTTGCCTTATTTGATCTTTACTGAAGGATTCGACTCTGTTGATCATCAGTCTTCTTGGCTGCTCTTTCCTGCTTTGGTTTCCATGCAACTACATTGTCCTGGTTCTTTTGCCCATCTTGTAGATAAAGTCCTTTCCTGTTTCATTATCATCTTCTAACCACTTCAGTGTAAATATCTCAGGTTTCTCATGAGTCCTCTATTTTTTTCTTTTTTATTCTTTCCGTCATTGTCCTACCTGATTCAGATCTATAATGCTGTGACTTTATTTTAATTAAATTCATTTTTAATTTTTAGTATGCAACACTCAGTTCCCCAAATTTTGAGGTCCAGATTTTCTACCCCTCCTTCTCCCCCCCCAACACCCCTTCCAAGATGGCATGTAATCCGATATAGGTCCTACATATACCTTCACATTAAACTAATTTTCACTATAGTCAAGTTGTAAAGAAGAATTATAACCAATGGAATGAACTATGACAAAGAAGAAACAAAACCAAAAAAAAGAAAGGAGAGAGAGAGAGAGAGAGAGAGAGAGAGAGAGAGAGAGAGAGAGAGAGAGCAAATAGTTTTCTTCTGTCTCCATTCAGACTCCAGAATTCTTTCTCTGGATATGGATAGCTTTTTCCAACGTGAGGCTTTTGTAGCTGTCTTAGAACCTTGCATTGATGAGAAAGAGCCAAGTCAATCAAAGTTAGTCATCATAGAAACCATTGTCTATAATCATGGGTAATGTTCTCCTGGTTCTGCTCCCCTCACTCAGCATCACATCAAGTAAGTTTTTCCAGGTTATGAAGTCCATATGCTCCTCATTTCTTATAGCACAATAGTATTCCATTGCTATTATTATTATCATATCACAACTTGTTTAGCCATTCCCCAATTGATGGGCAACCCCTTGATTTCCAATTCTTTGCCACCACAAAAGGAGTTTCTATAAATATTTCTGTACATACAGGTCCTTTTCCCACTTGTATGATCTCTTTGGGATACAGCCATAGAAGTGGTATTGCTAGGTCAAAAGGCATCACATTTTTATAGTCCCTTGGGCATAGTTCCAAATTGCTCAGCAGAATGGTTGGATCAGTCACAACTCCACCAACAATGCAATAATGTTCCAATTTTCCCACATCTTCACCAGTATTTATAATTTTTTTTATTTTGTCATGTTAGCCAAAATTACAGGAGAAACGTGATAACTAAGAGTTGTTCTGGTTTACATTTCTCTAATCAATAGTGATTTAGATCATTTTTATATGACTATAGATATCTTTAATTTCTTCCTCTAGAAACTGTCTGCTAATATCCTTTGACCATTTATCAATTGGTGAATGACTTGTATTCTTATAAATTTGGCTTAGTTCCCTGTGTATTTTAGATATGAGTGCTTTATCAGAGACACTGGTTGTAAAAATTCTTTCTCAGTTTTCTGCTTCCCTCCTAATCTTGGTTGCATTGTCTTTGTTTGTACAAAAACTATTCAATTTAATGTAATCAAAATTATCCACTTTGCATTTTGTAACCCTCTTTATCTCTATCTCTCTATCTCTATCTTCCCTTCTCCATAAATCTGATAGGTAAACTATTCCTTATTCTTTCAAATTGCTTATAGTATCAGCCTTTATATCTAAATCATGAGCCCAATCTATATTCTGGTATACAGTGTAAGATATTGGTCTATGCCCAGTTTCTGCCATAGTGCTTTCTAGTTTTTGCAGCAGTTTTTGTGAAATAGTGAGTTCTTATCTCAGAAACTGGACTCTTTGAGTTTATCAAAGAGTAGATTACTACAGTCATTGACTACTACATCTTACTTACCTAACTTATTCCACTGATCCACCACACTATATCTTAACCAGAACCAAGTAGTTTTGATGATTTCTGCTTTATAATACAGTTTAATATCTGGTATGCCTAGGTCACCTTCCCTAGGTCACCTTCACCTTCTTTTCATTAATTCCCTTGATATTCTGGACATTTTTTTTCTTCCAGATGAATTTTGTTACCATTTTATCTAGCTCTATAAAATATTTTTGGTGGTTTGATTGCTATGGCACTAAATAAGTAAATTAATTTAGGTAAAATTGTCATTTTTGTTATATTAGCTCGGCCTGACCATGAGCAATTGATATTTTTTTCCATTTATTTAGAGATGACTTCATTCTCATGAAAAGTGTTTCATAATTGTGTTCATATAGTTCCTGGGTTTTTCTAAGCAGGTAGACTCCCAAATATTTTATAGTGTCTACAGTAACTTGAAGTGGAATTTACTTTTTTCTATCTCTTGCTGTTGGTCTTTGTTTATAATATATAGGAATGCCAAGAATTTATGGGGGTTTATTTTGTATCCTGCAACTTTGCTAAGGTTATTTATTATTTCAAGTAGTTTTTTTTTTACTTGACTCTCTAGGATTATCCAGGTACCTCATCATATAATCTGCAAAGAGTGAAAACATAGTTTCTTCTTTGCCTATTCTAATTCTTCAATTTCTTTTTCTTCTCTTATTGTTAAAACTAACATTTCTAGTACCAAATTGAATAATATGGGTGATAATGGACATCCTTGTTTCACCACTGATCTTATTGGGAATCCATCTAGCTTATCCCCATTAAATATAATGCTAGCTGATCGTTTTAGGTAGATTATACTTATCATTTTAGGGAAGACTCCATTTATTCCTATGCTTTCTAGTGTTTTTAATAGGAATGGGTGTTGTATTTTCTCAAAAGATTTTTCTGTATCTATTAAGATAATCATATGGTTTCTGCTACTTTTTTTGTTGATATGATCAATTATGCTGATAGTTTTCCTAATATTGAACCAGCCTTGCATTCCTGGAATAAATCTTACCTGGTCATAGTGTATTATTCTCATGATAAGTTGCTATAATATTTCTACTAATATTTTATTTAAAATATTTGCATCGATATTCATTAGGGAAATTGGTCTATAATTTTCTTTCTCTGTTTTGATTCTCCCTGGTTTAGGTATGAGTACAATATTTGTGTCATAACAAAAATTTGATAGAACTCTTTATTCTCTTATTTTCCTAAATAGTCTATAAGGTATTGAAATTAATTATTCTTTAAATGTTTGATACAGTTCTCTTGTAAATCCATTTGGGCCATAGCATTTTTTTCCTAGGGAGTTCATTGATGCCCTTTTCAATTTCTTTTTCTGAGGTGGGGTTATTTAAAAATTTTACTTCCTCTTCTGTTAATCTGGGCAATTTATATTTTTGTAAATGTTCAACCATTTCTCTAAGATTATCAAATTTATGGGCATAAAATTGGGCAAAATAATTCCTAATTATTGTTTTAATTCCTCTTCATTGCAGGTGAATTGACCTTTTCACTTTTGATACTGGTAAATTGCATTCTTCTTTCTTTTTTTTAATCAAATGGACCAAAGGTTTGTCAATTTTATGGTTTTTTTTTTCATAAAACCAGCTCTTAATTTTATTTATTATTTCAATGGTTTCTTGATTTCAGTTTTATTGATCTCTCCTTTGGTTGTCAGTATTCCTAATTTGCAATTTAATTGGGGATTTTCAATTTGTTCTTTTTCTAGCTTTTTCAGTTGTATGCCCAATTCATTGATCTCTTTTTTTTCTCTATTTTGTTCATGTAAGCATTCAAAGATCTAAAGCTTCCCCTAAGAACTGCTTTAATTGCATCTCATAAATTTTTGTATGTTGTCTCATTATTGTCATTTTCTTGAATAATTGTTTCTATGATTTGTTGCTTGACCCACTCATTCTTTAGGATTAGATTATTTAGTTTCCAATTAATTTTTAGTGTATCTTTCCTTGGTCCTTATTACAAATAATTTTATTGCATCATGATCTGAAAAGGATACATTGACTATTTCAGTATTTCTGCACTGGATTGTGAGGTTTTTATGCCCTAGTATGTGGTCAATTTTTGAGTACGTGCCATTTACCCCTGAGAAAAAGATACATTCCTTTCTATCTCCATTCAGTTTTCTCCAGAGGTCTAACAGTTCTACATTTTCTAAAATTCTATTCACTTCCTTAACATCTTTCTTGTTTCTTTTGAGGTTAGGCTTATCAGGTTCAGAGGTTGGGGTTGAAATACCCCACTAGTATAGTTTTGTTGGCTATTTCTTCCTGTAACTCCCTCAATTTCTCCTCTAGGGTGCTATACCACTTGGTGCATATTTGTTAAACAATGATATTACTTCATCATCTATGGTGCCTTATAGCAGGATACAGTTTCCTTCCTTATCTCTTTCAGTTAGATCTATCTTTGCTTTTGCTTTATCTGAGATTAGGATTGCTACTGCTGCCTTTTTTTTACTTCAGCTGAAGCATAATATGTTATACCCCAGCCTTTTACCTTTACCCTGCATGTATCCTCCTATTTCAAATGTCTTTCTTGTAAACAACATATTGTAGGATTAGAGTTTTTAATGAGTTCAGCTATCCACCTCTGTTTTGTAGGAAAGTTCATCCCATTCACATTCACAGTAATGATTGCTACCTGTGTCTTTTTCTCCATCCTATTTCCTCCCCTGCTTATGCTTTTATTTCTACCTTCTTCCTTCTCCTCCTCAAAAGAGCTTTGCTTTTGACCACTACCTCCCTCAATGTTACTTATCAGTCCCCCTCCCATACCTTACCGTTTCCCTTACTCCTTCTCTCCCTTCTAACTACCCCCACCCCTTATTCTTTCCCCTTTCCCCTCCTACTTTCTGTAGGGCAAGTTTGATATCTGTACTTAAGAGAGTATATTATTCCCTCCTTAAACCAAATGTGATGGGTGTAAAGCTCAAGCACTGCTCTTCTTTCTCCCTTCTTTCCCTCTACAATAATATGCTTTTGTTCCTCTTCATGTGATGTAATTCATGCTTTTTTTTCCTCCTCCTTACCTCATCTTCCATACAATCTTTTTGCACCCCTTAATTAGGTTTTTTATCATCATGCCAGTTAATTTATACCCACTCCCTGTGTCTATATATATATATATATATATATATCCCTTTTGGATGTCACACTAACTATATCATTTTCAAGATTAACAATCATCATCCTCCCATATATAGATGCAAGCCATTTGCCCTAACTAAGTAACAAGGTTTTTGTTTTCTTTTTTTTCCTGTTTACCTTTTTATGCCTCTCTTGAGACTTGTATTTGAAGATCAAATTTTCCATTGAGTTCTGGCCTTTTCTTCCAGAAGGTCTGGAATTCCTTGATTTCATTGAATGTCCATCTCCTTGCCTGAAGGATCATGTTCAGTTTTGCTGGGTAATTGATCCTTGTTTGTAGTCCAAGCTCCTTTACCTTTCAGAATATCCATATTCCAATCCCTCTGAGCTTTTAATGTAGAAGCTGCAAGGTCCTATGTGATCCTGGATGTAGTTCCATTATATTTGAAATGTTTCTTTCTGACTGTTCGCAGCATTTTCTCCTTGACCTCATAATTCTGACATTGGCTACAATACTCCTTGTAGTTTTCAATTTGGGATCTTTTCAGGGGGTGTTTGGGGATTCCTTTTATGACTATTTTACCCTCTAGTTCTAATATCTTGGGGCAGTTTTCCTTGATGATTTCTTGCAATATACTGTCCAGGCTCTTTGTTTCATCATGGCTTTCTGGTAGACCAATAATTCTTAGATTATCTCTCCCAGATCTATTTTCCAGGTCAGTTGTTTTTCCAGTGAGATATTTTATGTTTTCTTCTATTTTTTCATTCTATTCTTTCATTCTTTTTCATTTTGACTGATTCTTGATGCTTAATAGGGTCATTAGCTTCTGCTTGCCCAATTCTAATTTTTTTTACATTGTTTTCTTCAGATAGCTTTGGTACTGCTTTCTCCATTTGGTCAATTTTACTTTTCAAGGAGTTTTTTTTCTCCTATTAGGTTCTGTAACTCCTTATCCATTTTACTTTTTAAAGATTTTTATTCATCAATGAATCTTTTTTCCATTTTTTCTTTTACCTCTCTAACTTGTTTTTGTTTTTTCCTAAATCCTCCTTGAGCTCTTCCAGGAATGCTTCTTGGGCTTGAGACCAGTTCGTATTCCCTTTTGAGGTTTCAGATGTGGGTATAGTATCAATGCTGTCCTCTTCTGAATTGATATTTTGATCTTCTCTGTCTCCATAGTAACATTCTATGGTCTTTTTTTACTTTTCTAGTTTGCTTCTTCATGGTGGTTGCCTTTTTCCTGGCTTTTAAAGTGGATCTCTGCTTCTGGGGCTCAGTGGGTTCTGTCACAAGCTTCTTGTGCTGGGAACTAGAGACCTAGTTATGGACTTTGTGTACTGTGGCCTCTGGTTTTGTCAGCCAGAAGCTATACAATGCTGCAGCTCACCTGGTGCTGAGCAGGAGCTGGCTGGTGTGTGCCAAGGATTGAGGCCAGGTGAATTCTTTTTGGGTTTCCCTGGCATTACGCTGAAGCTTGCAGTGTGAGGTGTGGGGGAGGGATAGTCTGAGTAGCAGAAGTCTCCTCTTCCCCTAAGTCTGTGTTACAGGATGGGTAGCCTCAGACATTTTCTGCCCTGGTGTCTGCCAATTCCTCTGGCTATGTGAAGGCATGCCTGGAGTCCAGGTGTTTGCACTTGCCGACTCCACCCCCATGGGGCAAAGGAACTTCCTGCTTCTCTGTTAAGGTGGGCCTTGCTGGGATGCTTCCCTTCTTGCATTTGTCTCCTTCTGCCACAGCAAGAAGTATCTTTCTCCCTAGCTTCTTGAGCTAAAATACGTCTGTGCCCCTACTTCTGGCTCCACTATTCCAGGGTTTTTCCTAGGGCTGTATTCTCTATGTTATTCAAGCTCAGCAAGGGAGGGACGAGAACACTCACAGTTTCCTCCATCATCATGACTCCTGGAAGTTCAAGAAGGTGACTTTCAAATATTTAGTCTGTCTACTGATAGCCCTAGGAGTACCTACTGCAGATGCCAGGAGGCTCTTCTCTTCAGTCTCACCTAGCTCCAACAGACTCCTGTCTTGTTATGAGAGTGTTGGTGCTCACCACTGCTGTTGATGATTCAGAGTGTCAGGCCTGCTTGAGCTTTGGTATGGTCTTGTGTAGTACTACATGCTCAATGTTCTTCCAGCCCAGTGCGACAGATTCTTCAGGTCAACCTTCTGCACTCTCCTGGGCTGGAAATCTGCTACACTCTATCTCCTAGTGGATTCTACCTCTCTCAGATTTGTTCAGATTCACTTTTTTAGAGGCATCTGAAAGAATTTGTGAGAGAGTGCCAGTGCTTCCCTGATTTCACTCTGCCATCTTGTATCTGCCTCCCTTTACATTAATTCTTGATGACTTTTAACTTGTTAGATTCATTCTAATGTTCTAATCTGTCAAGAAATTTTTGAATACGTCTGGCACTCTGAAATATGACTGATCCAAGCCCCTCATTTGAAAAGTGAAGAAAGTGAGGTTTAAGGGTATTGAATGTCTTCCCAAGGTCACAGAGATAAGTGACAGAGCTGATATTAGCAATTGGGTTTTCTGAGGCTGCAGCCTGGGCTCTTTCCACTTCCAAAGACTAACAACACTTTTCATTGTTTGTTTTGTTTTTCCCCAGAGCTACTTGTGTGTGTATATATATATATATATATATATATATATATATATATATATATATATATATATATATATATATATATATATATATATATATATATATATATATATATATATATACATATATATATAAATATATATATGTATATATATATACATATATATATATTTATATATATATATGTATATATATATATGTATAGATGTGTTAATGTAATCTTGGCCAATTACTATTAGATATAGTTGCAAATCACAAATCATGTGACTGTTATCATTTCCAGCCTAAAATTATATAGAAGTTTTCATGGAAAACTAGTAGCATTTTTCCCATTTTATAGAGAAAGAAAACTGGGATATATCTTAAAGGTGACCTTTTAAAAAGCAGTTTCATAAAATCGTAGAGTTGGAACAGACCTTGGAGGTCATGTCATTAGAATATAGAACTTGTGGTTTGTGAAACCCAATTTTAGCCAGACTGTACAAGGTGACTGTCAGGCATTTGCCAAATAGCCATAGCCCCCTAACATTTCTGGTCTAAACAACTAAAGATAAAATGGGAGAACAATCTTGTATGTTTCACAATAAAGTAAGAATTGTTACTGCCATTCTAGGCTCAAGGTGGCAATCTGCCTATTTGTCTCTCCCTGAGTTACTGTAAGAAAGAAACATTTCCATTCTGTTTTCTTGTTGCTGGAAGGTAGTGATTCCACTCTCATTACAGACAAAGAATCAGATTGAAATGTTGCCTCCCTAATTGCTTCTTTCCTCTGCCTCCTGTCTATTTACTTCACAAACTGATAAATAATAATAATAATAATCTTTCTGTTCTATTTGGAATCACAGTGAAAAGTTATATGACTTGTCTCTACAATATCACCATTCCTCTTTTCATACTTAATCAGCTAAAATACCATAGTAAAAATCATATCTATTATTGCTAGAGGGCTGAACTCAGAGTCAGGCAAACCTGGGTTTAGATCCTGCCTTTGACACTTAGTACTTTATTCACTATTGGAAGTCATCTAACCTCAATATTCCTCAGTTTCTTCAACTATGTTATGGAATATTTCAACTAGGAGAAAGTTAGCCTCCTCAGAGTACTTCACCATTAGTAGGTCCATGAAACTGGAGATCAAATATTGTGAATACCCAAAATGAAAATAAAAGAATTTTATTGATAAGCAACTGAAGCTTGCTTATAAGCCGTAGCTTCAGTTTCCTAGGGTACATGTCTTGGTTTATATAGCTTTTTCTGGACTGCTAGAGTATGTAGGCTGCAGACACAGTTTATCACTTTAAGGAAATTACTCGGAACAGTTCCTAGTTGCTTGTTGGGTACCACGTTGATGGGATTCTATGCTGCTAAAGAGGCCATATCCACAGCTTTGTGTAATCAAACCTAGCAGGACAGAAGTAGTTGAATTAGGTTTTCCATTTTGGGGGTGGGAGGAATGAAATGAGAGATGAGTATTGTTTTATGTCTACTAATCCTCATATCCACAATGAATTCCTTGCTTTTATATCAGAGTTTTAACAGCAGTATGTTCTCCAATGATAAAAAAAAAAGAGAAGGGGCACCTGGGAAGGAGGAGATTGGACTGCTGCAAATGTGCCAGTACATGTTCAAAATGCCAGCATTCTGTTTTTGTGATTTAATCTGAGATCACAGGATGACTTTTCATAATGGATAATAGCTTTTACAAAGCAATTTGCTTTGTGGATAACCTCTTTTAAACAATGAAAAATGCCAGATGATCCCTCAATCAACTAGTATTATATTATGGCTGAATAAAATTCAATAAAGACATTTTAAAAGTCAAATATGAAAACTTCCATTGAGAAGGGGAGAGCATTTCTCGATGTAATAAGATATCTCTGGCCACACAGAACAAATATGACCCTAGATAGTCTTTTCTTCATGCAAAAGCTATTTCATCCCTCAAGGAAATATTTTATTATTTAGATGTCAGCAAACCTTTTAAATGTTGTTTTAGGGGAAAATAATGAAATTATGATGAAATTGTATTTCAATGTTGCCTCTATGTTTTAGAAAGTCTTTTCTTCCAGGAGGATTCTACTCTCTCCACTCACCTCCAATCCATTTTATATACTATTATAAATAATCTCCCTAAACCAAAGGCCTGACTATGTTACTTATATGCTCAAGAAGCTTCAGTAGATCACTACTGCCTCCTTAAACTCCTCAGACAGATCACAATCTGGTTCCAGCCTGATTTTTCAGACTTTCATCACTCCCCTTCACACAATTTATATTCCAGCTAAAATTTGCTGCCTGGTATTGTTTGAACCCAACATTCCATTTGCCCCATGATTTTTTGAGGTGATTCTCCACAGCTGAAATATGATGTTTTTTTTTTTCTCTTCTCTCTCTTGGAAGGTTTCCTTTCTTCAAGGTTTAGGTCAAGTGCAACGTCAATACCTTGTTCTGAATGTGGGCAGAACTTACCATTTTACCATTGTACCATTGTACATGGTACATATTTTTAAAATATTCATTGAATTACTGAATATTCCAAAAGTGTTGCTATATTTTACTGAGAAAGAAAATTTTTATGTAGAAGTGAAGTAGAAATTATAATAGAAATGATACAACGAAATGATTTATGTCAAATCCTTCTTTTAATAGATAATGTGGCTCTAAGGAAATAGTAACAAAAGATAGACTATGCAGATGTCTGAGTCTTTCAAAAATAATTTCTCTTAGTATAAGCATACAGTTAATTTATGAGATAATATATATAAAGTGTTTTGCAAAATGGAAAGCCTTATGTTACTGTTTATGTTTATTATCATTGTTATTATCATCGTCATATTGACTGAAAAAATAACCCAAAATTCTCCTCAAACCAATATCTTATATCCCTATAGGCTTTTCCTTTTCATTAATTCTATTTAGTGACAACTATTGACATTTACGTGGCACATAACTAGTTAAAAACACTTTATACAGCTTATTATCTTTTTTTTAATGTAAATTTATTTATTTAACATATTTGGTTTTCAGCATTGATTTTCACAACAGTTTGAATTACAAATTTTCTCCCCATTTCTACCCTCCCCCCTCACTCCAAGATGGCATATATACTGGTTGCCCTGTTCCCCAGTCAGCCCTCCCCTCTATCACCCCCCTCCCCTCTCATCCCCTTTTCCCTTCCTTTCTTGTAGGGCAAGATAAATTTCTACGCCCCATTGACAGTGTATCTTATTTTATAGTTGCATGCAAAAACTTTTTTTGTTTTTGAACATCTGATTTTAAAACTTTGAGTTCCAAATTCTCTCCCCTCTTTCCTTCCCACCCACCCTCCCTAAGAAGTTGAGCAATTCAACCTAGGCCACACATGTATCATTATATATAACCCTTCCACAGTACTCATGTTGTGAAAGACTAACTACATTTTACTCCTTCCCAACCCATCCCGCTTTATTGAATTTACTCCCTTGACCCTGTCCCCTTTCCAAAGTGTTTGTTTTGATTACCTCCACCCCCATCTGCCCTCCCCTCCATCATCCCCCCCCTTTTATTTTTTTTTTATCTTCCTCCCTCTTCTTTCCTGTGGGGTAAGATACCCAACTGAGTGTGTATGATATTCCCTCCTCAGGCCAAATCTGATGAGAGCAAGGTTCACTCATTCCCCCCTCACCTGCCCTCTCCCCTCCTCCCACAGAACTGCTTCCTCTTGCCACCTTTATGCGAGATAATCCACCCCATTCTATCTCTCCCTATCTCCCTCTCTCAGTATGTTGCTCTCTCATCCCTTAATTTCATTTTATTTCTTTTAGATATCTTCCCTTCATCTTCAACTCACCCTGTGTCTGCTCTCTCTCTTTTACATATATATATATATATATATATATATATATATATATATATATATATATATATATATATATAACCACACATATATATACACATACATACACATACATACATATACATATAGATATATACATTCACTTATATATATACATAAACATATATATATATATATATATATATATATATATGCATATTCCCTTCAACTACCCTAATACTGAGGTCTCATGAATCATACACATCATCTTTCCATGTAGGAATGTAAACAAAACAGTTCAACTTTAGTAAGTCCCTTATGATTTTTCTTTCTTCTTTACCTTTTCATCCTTCTCTTGATTCTTGTGTTTGAAAGTCAAATTTTCTATTCAGTTCTGGTCTTTTCACTGAGAAAGCTTGAAAGTCCTCTATTTTATTGAAAATCCATATTTTGCCTTGGAACATGATACTCAGTTTTGCTGGGTAGGTGATTCTAGGTTTTAATCCTAGCTCCATTGACCTTCGGAATATCGCATTCCAAGCCCTTCGATCTCTTAATGTAGAAGCTGCCAGATCTTGGGTTATTCTGATTGGGTTTCCACAATACTCAGATTGTTTCTTTCTGGCTGCTTGCTGTATTTTCTCCTTGATCTGGGAGCTCTGGAATTTGGCGACAATATTCCTAGGAGATTTCTTTTTTGGATCTATTTGAGGAGGCGATCGATGGATTCTTTCAATTTCTATTTTGCCCTGTGGCTCTAGAATATCAGGGCAGTTCTCCTTGATAATTTCCTGAAAGATGGTATCTAGGCTCTTTTTTTGATCATGGCTTTCAGGTAGTCCAATAATTTTTAAATTCTCTCTCCTGGATCTATTTTCCAGGTCAGTGGTTTTTCCAAGGAGATATTTCACATTGTCTTCCATTTTTTCATTCCTTTGGTTCTGTTTTATAATATCCTGATTTCTCATAAAGTCACTAGCTTCCACTTCCTCCAATCTAATTTTTAAAGTAGTATTTTCTTCAGTGGTCTTTTGGACCTCCTTTTCCATTTGGCTAATTCTGCCTTTCAAGGCATTCTTCTCCTCGTTGGCTTTTTGGAGCTCTTTTGCCATTTGAGTTAGTCTGCTTTTTAAGGTGTTGTTTTCTTCAGTGTATTTTTCAGTATTTTTTTGGGTCTCCTTTAGCAAGTCATTGACTTGTTTTTCATGGTTTTCTCGCATCCTTCTCATTTCTCTTCCCACGTTTTCCTCTACTTCTCTAACTTGCTTTTCCAAATCCTTTTTGAGTTCTTCTATGGCCTGGGGCCAGTTCATGTTTTTCTTGGAGGCTTTGGTTGTAGGCTCTATGACTTTGTTGTCTTCTTTAGGCTGTATGTTTTGGTCTTCTTTGTCACCAAAGAAAGAATGCAAAGTCTGAGACTGAATCTGGGCGCATTTTCACTGCCTGGCCATATTCCCAACCAACTAACTTGACCCTTGAGTTTTTCAGTGGGGTATGACTGCTTGTAGACTAACTAGTTCTATCTTCCACGTTTGGGGGGGAGGTGCCAGCTCTGTCAGACCCGCACTACTCCTTCCCCAAGAACCCCCAGTCCAGACTGGGCTTAGATCTTCAGCAGGTTGTTGCACTCCCTCTCTGATCCTCCACTTAATTCCTCCTACCAGTTGGGCCTGGAGCCGGAAGTAACAACAGCTGTAGCTGCCCCACCTCTGCTGCCCCTGGGGCTGGAAGCCGAACCGCGAACTCCTTCCACTCCTGCAGCTTTTCCCACTAACCTTCTCCGCAGTCTTTGGTGTTTGTGGGTCGAGGGGTCTGGTAACTGCCGTAGCTCACATATTCAGGGCACTAGGGCCCCCTCCACCCGGCTTCTGGTCTGGAAGGTCCACGCCGCTCAGGCTGGGCTCTGCTCCACTCCGTTCCCAGCTCCCAGCTCCGTGTGGAATAGACCTCACCCAGAGACCATCCTGGTTGTCCTGGGCTGGAGCCCTGCTTCCCTCTGCTGTTCTGTGGGTTCTGCCGTTCCAGAATTGGTTCAGAGCCATTTTTTATAGGTTTTTGGAGGGACTTGGGTACGGAGCTCACTCTAGTCCCTGCTTACCAGCTGCCATCTTGGCCACAGCTTATTATCTCAGAACAGTTTCTGAGATATAAATAGAGCATTATTTGATTTCCCTTTTACACATGAAGAAACCAAGGCAAGAGAACTTGAAGGACATACTCAAGGTCACACAGCAAAGAAGTGAAGAAATCAGAACTCCAATCCTTGTTTTAGGACTCCGAGGCCTGACATGTCTCTATTATATTATCCAGAGTCTTCTGTCATTTCTTTAATTTAAATAAAAGTTTTTCAAATTAATTGCCTTGTTGATCATGACATCCATCTACTTCTCAAGTAGACAAGGCATAGAACAAACTGTTTATTATATCTATTCCCCCTGAAGATTATTGATACTTGTAAAAGAGACCACTGTACTGCTTTGTTTTATGTCTTTTACAATAACAGAAATATTAACAAAAAGATGTTTTGATGAGAAATGTGTATATTCAATTCAATCTAGTTCACATTTGACAGAGATTGAATATATTCTGGTTTTAAGCTTCATACACTCTCCAATTCCTTTGATTTTTATTTTTAAATCTCTCATCCAATGGATTTCATTGTGGAGGGTTTACAGAGTTTTAGTTTTCATGTCATGTTAAGATTTAATAAATTAGACAGTTTCTCATATTTTAGTCCAAACACAGAATAAGCATAGCTTTATAAAGTGTCAGTGTACAATTTTTTTGTGTTTTATTTGTTTTTATCTAGACATTCTGGATAATCAAGGTAGGGTGGGGAGTAATTTTATTTGTTTGTTCATTTGTTCACTCCAAGCAAGCAAACTCTTTCTACCAAAGCTGACTGGGCTTTCTCTCCAATTTTAATCTGAGAAAGCTGTCTCGTGTACTCACATGTGACGCAGCTTGCCTAGGTTCATACACCAAAGGCAAAGCTTGAACTCAGTGCTTCTTGATTCTGAGTTCAGCCCTCATCTATGATGCCACACTGCTTCTGCTTCTCTAATGAAATGATATAGAGGGGGGAGAAAAAACCCACAATTATGTGTGTATATGTATACGTATCTCCATAGATATAGATATAAATATGCACATATATGTACATACACTTACAAATGTTCACATCATAAATATTTGTGATAACAAAAATATTAAAAATAACTGTGGGTTGAAACATTATATCTCATTGTAATAGAGCACTATAGCACCACAAACCATAGCAAGCATGAAGAGGTCAGGGAAATATGAAAAAATTCATTGTCATGCAAGGTAAATGAAATAAAGCACAGCCAACGATATCCACAATAGCTACAACAATGTAAAACATTCAATACTGAAAAATAAGAATAACAAGGAAACTCTTAAGATTCAGTGGAATGTATTGGTATCAGGTTAGTAATCATAAGGACCTTTCTGTTCCTTTCTGGTAACTATCTATAAATTCTGAATATGAAAGTAACCTATGTTATCTTTATAGCAGTCCCAAGTAGGCAAATTTGTTTAATTATTTTGAGATTGTGCTTTGTAAGACCATGTTTTGTTAGAAAAATCTATTGTGTCTAATCAAAAATATCAGTTTTTAAAAGACAAAAAAAATCCCTTATGTTTTACTTAGATACCAGTAGACTCATTATTAAAAGCTGACTAAACTATTTTTCTAAATGTATGTTCCCAGGCCACTAATGATAGATAACATGCTACCTCTCAACTTGAGGGAGAAAAGAAGCTGATAAAGAGAGTCCAAAAATATAATGATAATTGGAGTAATAATCATATCATGTTTCTGCTCTAAGGAATGGTATTAGAAAAATCTCACAAACTTCTTATTATTTCATAATTCACTAATTATATCCCAACCAATGCCATGTCTCTCATTAGACTCAATGATCAAGATAACTATAAAAATGAAATGAGAAGATAGGATTCTTTTCTGAGGGAAATCATTTTTTATACATTTTTCAACATTTTGAGTTCTAAATTGTCTTCTCTCCTCCAAAACCTCTCCCACCCACTAAGAAATCAAGCAATATGATAGCAATTACACATATGAAATCATGCAAAACATTTTTATATTAGGCATGTTACAAAATAAAACCAAAAAAAAAACAAAAAAGCAAGAAAAATAAAGGGAAGAAATTAATTCAAACTGCATTCAGAGTTTATCAGTTCTCTCTCTGGAGGTAGATAACTTTTTCCATCATGCATCCTTCAGAATTTTCTTGGATCGTGGTATTGATCGTAGTAGTAGTAGCACTAATGCAATACTCACAGTGCCTACAGTAGCTACGAATATGCTGACATAGTTCTGAATCACAAAATATAATAGACTCTCTTCATTGAAAGCAGATCCAAAACATTTATTCCATCACCAGAAAGCCAAACCCCAAGACCAGAAAGCCAAATCCTTCATAGCAACAAAAACCTATACACATTAGCAAAGCAGGGGGCACTGACATCCCCAAGTCTTCCCTACACTGGGCCTTCCCACAAACCAAGCTCCTGTAGGCAAAATGCCCCTCTCTCACCCATGCTAGCTGCTGCTCTCTCTGCCTCCTCTCTCTCTCCCAAAGCTGCCACAACCTCTGACTCACTGCTCCACCCCTTCTTGCTCCATGCATTTGGCAAGCTCCTCCCACCACAGGCTCATGTGACTCAGACTTCCATGTGACTCATACAGGTCACATGGGCCTATTAATGAATGGGAAAGATCTTCAAATTGTATTAACAATACAGTAGCTAAGTATTTAACAAGTGATTATCATTTCAATATTGTGTTGCTGTGTATAGTGTTTTCTTAGTTCTGCTCACTTCACTTTTCATCAATTCATATTTATTCCCAGGTTTCTCTGAAACCACCCTGCTGGTCATTTCTTATAGCATAATAGTATTGCATCACAATTATATATCACATCTTGTTCAGCCATTCCTCAACTGACAGGTATCTCCTAAATTTCCAGTTCTTTGACACCATAAAACAATCTGCAATAAATATTTTTGTACATATAGATCCTTTTCCTTTTATCTTTGATTTCCTAGAGAAAAAATCTGTTCAATTTTGTCCTGAAATCAAATGGTTATACTGAGAGAGATAGACTGACCTTCAAGATTAAAATAAGAAATGTCTCAGAACACAATTCCACATTTTCTAATGAAATGACAAAGTTGTTTCTATTCTAGAAAGTATTTTTGACAAAGTTCCATAGTTGAGGTTAATGACAACATCTTAAGGGCAGGAGTCTGGGAGTAAGACAAGAGTTAGCTGAGAAAATTAATAGCAAAAGGAAAGGTTAAAAAGAGGAAATGATGGATAATCTCATGGATTGAAAAGCAGAAAATAAGAACAAATAGAGAAAAGATCTAAAGATGAATTAATTTGCTTGAAAACTCAAATAATAAACAAATCAGTTTGGTGATGAGTTGGAAACATGTGTAAGGGCCTAAAGCAAAAGTTTTAAGAGCTACCAATATAAATTCTAAATAGATACATGGCCTATATATAAAAGATAACATTATAAATGAATTAAGGAACAAGAAATAAATTTGCTTTCAGTTCCAAGGAAAGAGGAAGTTGTTCATGACTAAAAATACTCCAAATGGGTTTATATAAAACAAATTTTGACTAATATAAAAACAAGGTTTCATACAAACAAGTCTAATATAATCAGGCTGCTAAGTAGCATTGTGAAAAGAAAACTGAGTTTGGAGTCAGGAAGTCTTGAGTTCAAGTCCAGTCTCAGGTAATTCCTAAATGTGTGATTCTGGGCTGGTCACTTAATCACTGTCTGCTTCAGTTTCCTCATCTACGAAATGGATATAATAATAGCACCTACCTCCCAGGGCTCTTGTGAAGATATGATGGGATATTTATAGAAGGTTTTTGAATCTCAAAGTATTAGATGTATGCTACTAGTAGTAATAGTAGTAGTAGTCATAGTATTAGTAGTTAAAATTAGGAGAAAAATAACAAAATTGGGAAAATCTGAAGTGTATTTCTCTGATAAAGCTATATAATAATTATAATAATTTTTGCTGATAATAACAATAGCTGGCATTTATATTGCTTTTATTATGTACCAACAACGTTAAGTGCGTTATAATTATTATTTCATTTTTTTCTTCCCAATAACCCTGTCAGGTAGGTGTTATTATTCTAATTAGAAAATTGAGGCAGACAGAGGTTAAATAATTTGCTCAACATCACATAGCTAGTTAAGTGTCTGAGATCAGAATTGAACTCAGGTTCTCCTGACTCCAGGCCCAGTACTCTATCCATTGTGCAATCCAGCTGCCTAAATAGATGCAAGATTTATAAGGAGCTGACTCAAACTGAAAAAAAAAATAAGAGCCGTTGCCCAGTGGGGTGAAAAAAATCAAGGGACATTAATAGGCACTTTTCAAAGGAAGAAATCTAAGATATCAATAAGCATATTAAAAGTATACTTCAAGTTACTAATAACTAGAGAAATAAAATTAAAGCAACTTTGAGGTTCTAGCTCATACCCATAAGACTGGCAAAGATGCCAAAAAAGGAAGCCAACAAATATTGGAAGGCCTATTGGAAAACAGGAACACTGGCTCCCTGTTGGTAGGCCTCTGAATTGGTCCAGCCCAGGCGTAAGGAAACTGTGACCCTTTGATTAAATCCAAACTTCACTGAATAAATTCCCTTAATAAAAGGATTTGTTGGAGCCAATATGGTGGCTGGAAAGCAATGAGCTCCCTGCTGAGTCCCCCAAAAACCTATAAAAAATGGCTCTGAACCAATTCTAGAACTGCAGAACCCACAAAACACCAGAGAGAAGCAGGGCTCCAGCCCAGGACAGCCTGTATGGTCTCTGAGTGAGGTCTATCCCACAGGGAGCTGGGAGCTGGGAGCTAGGAGTGGAGCAAAGCAGAGCCAGCATGAGCTGCTCAGACCAACCAGACCAGGAGCCAGGTGGAGTGGGCCCTAGCACCCTGAATCAGTGAGCTGCTGCAGTTACCAGACTTCTCAACCCACAAACACCAAAGACAGAGGAGAAGGTTAGTGGGAAAAGCTGCAGGAGTGGAAGGAGTTCGTGGTTCAGCCACCGCCCCCGGGTCAGCAGAAGTGGGGCAGCTACAGCTGCTGTTGCTTCTGACCCCAGGCCCACCTGGTGGGAGGAATTAAGTGGCAGATCAGGGCAGGAGTGCACAGCCTGCTGAAGAGCTATGCCCAGTCCGGGTTGGGGGTCCTTGGGGAAGGAGGAGTGCTGGTGTGGCAGAGCTGGTGCATCCCCCCCAAACGTGGAACATAGAACTCCTTAGTCTACAAGCAGTCATACCCTACTGAAAAACTCAAGGGTCAAGTTAGCTGGTTGGGAATATGGCCAGGCAGCGAAAACACACCCAGATTCAGTCTCAGACTTTGCATTCTTTCTTTGGTGACAAAGAAGACCAAAACATACAGCTTAAAAAAGTCCACAAAGTGCAAGAGCGTACACCAAAAGCCTCCAAGAAAAACATGAACTGGCCCCAGGCCATGTAAGAGCTCAAAAAGGATTTGGAAAAGTAAGTTAGAGAGGTAGAGGAAAAATTGGCAAGAGAAATGAGAAGGATGCGAGAAAACCATGAAAAACAAGTCAATGACTTGCTAAAGGAGACCCCCAAAAATACTGAAAAATACACTGAAGAAAAGAACACCTTAAAAAATAGACTAACACAAATTGCAAAAGAGCTCCAAAAAGCCAATGAGGAGAAGAATGTCTTGAAAGGCAGAATTACCCAAATGGAAAAGGAGGTCCAAAAGACCACTGAAGAAAATACTACCTTGAAAATTAGATTGGAACAAGTGGAAGCTAGTGATTTTATAAGAAATCAAGATATTATAAAACAGAACCAAAGGAATGAAAAAAATGGAAGACAATGTCAAATATCTCATTGGAAAAACCACTGATATGGAAAGTTGATCCAGGAGAGATAATTGAAAAATTATTGGACTACCTGAAAGCCATGATCGAAAAAAGAGCCTAGATATCATCTTTCAAGAAATTAATTAATTAATTAATTGATTGCCCTGATATTCTAGAGCCACAGGGCAAAATAGAAATTGAAAGAATCCACAGATTGCCTCCTCAAATAGATCCCAAAAAGAAATCTCCTAGGAATATTGTCACCAAATTTCAGAGCTCCCAGATCAAGGAGAAAATACTGCAAGCAGCCAGAAAGAAACAATTTGAGTATTGTGGAAACCCAATCAGAATAACCCAAGATCTGGCAGCTTCTACATTAAGAGATTGAAGGGCTTGGAATATGATATTCCGGAGGTCAATGGAGCTAGGATTAAAACCTAGAATCATGTACCCAGCAAAACTGAGTATCGTGCTCCAAGGCAAAATATGGATTTTCAATAAAATAGAGGACTTTCAAGCTTTCTCAGTGAAAAGACCAGAACTGAATAGAAAATTTGACTTTCAAACACAAGAATCAAGAGAAGCATGAAAAGGTAAAGAAGAAAGAAAAATCATAAGGGACTTACTAAAGTTGAACTGTTGTGTTTACATTCCTACATGGAAAGATGATGTGTATGATTCATGAGACCTCAATATCATAGTACCTGAAAGGATTATGCATATATATATATATATATATATATATATATATATATATATATATATATATATATATATAAAAGTGAATGTGCATGTGTGTATATATGTATGTGTGTGTGTATATATATATATATATATATATATATATATATATATATATATATATAGAGAGAGAGAGAGAGAGAGAGAGAGAGAGAGCAGACACAGGGTGAGTTGAAGATGAAGGGAAGATAGCTAAAAGAAATAAAATCAAATTAAGGGATGAGAGAGGAATATATTGAGATAGGGAGATACGGAGAGATAGAATGGGGTGGATTATCTCGCATAAAGGTGGCAAGAGGAAGCAGATCTGTGGGAGGAGGGGAGAGGGCAGGTGAGGGGGGATTGAGTGAATCTTGCTCTCATCAAATTTGGCCTGAGGAGGGAATACCATAATACCCAACTGGGTATCTTACCCCACAGGAAAGAAGAGGGAAGAAGATAAAAAAGGGGGGGATGATGGAGCGGAGGGCAGATGGGGGTGGAGATAATCAAAAACAAACACTTTGGAAAGGGGACAGGGTCAAGGGAGAAAATTCAATAAAGGGGGATGGGTTGGGAAGGAGCAAAATACAGTTAGTCTTTCACAACATGAGTATTGTGGAAGGGTTATACATAATGATACACATGTGGTCTATGTTGAATTGCTTGACTTCATAGGGAGGGTTGGTGGGAAGGCAAGAGGGGAGAGAATTTGGAACTCAAAGTTTCAAAAACAGATGTTCAAAAACAGAAAACAAGTTTTTGCATCCAACTAGAAAATAAGATACACAGGCAATGGGGTGTAGAAATTTATCTTGCCCTACAAGAAAGGAAGGGAAAAGGGGATGGGAGGGGAGTGGGATAATAGAGGGGAGGGCTGACTGGGGAACAGGGCAACCAGAATATACGTCATCTTGGAGTGGGGGGGGAGGGTAGAAATGGGGAGAAAATTTGTAATTCAAACTCTTGTGACAATCAATGCTGAAAACTAAATATGTTAAATAAATAAATTTTTAAAAATAAATAAAAAAATTTTAAAAAAATTAAAAAAATAAAAGGATTTGTTCTGTCAGACTTGGACTCAGTCAAAAGACCCCACACAAGGTCCTAGAAGGCCACATGTGGCTTGAGGCTACAGTTTCCCCACCCCTGGCCCAGCCTTTCTGAAAAGCAATATGGAACTATCAAAATGTTATGAAGTATGTAGACCCTTTGGCCTAGTTATACTAATCCCAGGACTATACCTTAAGGGTCTCCAATGAAAGGGGAAAAGAACTGATATGTTAAAAAAATTATGACCTTTTTTTGTTTGTTTTCTGCTTCTTTAGTACTGACTAAAAATTGGAAGCTAAGGGCTGTCTTATTGAGGAATGGGTAAACAACTTATGACATGAGAATATGAAGGAGTATTATTGTGACATAAAAAATTATGAAACCTGTCTCCAGAGCAAACTAGGAAGATTTCTATGAACTGAGGCAGAACAAAGTGAACAGGACTGGAATAGTTTATAAAATGACAACATTGTAGAAAAAGTGATTTTTGAAAGAATTTAGCATTCTGATCAATACAATGATAAATCATACATCCAGGAAATTAAAAATGAAATGTGCCTCAAACCTCCTTCCAGACAGGTGATAAATTCCATATGCATAAAGGCATGCATTTTTAGGTATGACCAATGTGGGTACTGGTTTTCCTTGTCTGTGTGTATATATGATGATAGTTCTATTTTTCTTTGTGTTTCTTTTTCTTCTCCCACTTTTTTGTGGTCTGGCATTGGGAGGGATAGGTAATAAGTGTATTTAAAATTAATTTTAAAATTACTAAGTCATACTCAGCTCTACACTAGAATACTTAAGGAACCAAAAAGTAAATTATTCAAAGCAAAGTAAATTCATGAAGTTAATTGACTGTTACTAGAATAAATATTTATCTACACAGGAATTCATTTGGCAGCATTTAGCACAACTATATAATGCTGGAAACAACTCAGACCAATGGGTTGATATGTTTTATTGACTATATATTTGCTACTAGTGAGAGCTTCTACTTAGGGAGAAAAGAGTAGATTAGTAGATAGTAATATAAATGGGAAAATAATATTAAGAAAATAACTTTTAAGCATGGAAGAAAAAAACACAGAAAGGGAAACAAATAGGGCATTTTATTACATTTATCAATATGTATTTTTTCTTAAAGTTGTTCATAAATTCATTTTCTTGTATCATCTAGTCAATTAATCAATCAGCAAACAATTATGTTTCTGTTGATGATTTTTAAGTTCACAATTAAAAAGAAAAAAAAAAAAACAAAATGAAACAAAAAGGAATATCACAGAAAGAAACAGACAACAACAAAGGAGGGAAACTTCCTGGTCTCAAATACTAATGAGTGCCACATTCCAAATGAAGAAATTATTGTACTTGGTTCCTTTGCCTCTTGACAAGTTGACATCCTTGTAATCTTTCTTATCATTAATCATAATGAAGCAGAGAATTTGCCTGAGAGTGGGAAAACTTCTCTTATAAATTATGAATCACTGTATGACTTTTGTTTTGGAACTTACTGATAAAATATTTCATTTGTATAGAAATCTAAGCACAACAGAACTGCCCAGAATTGAATTTGAGCCATCAGAAATACAAACGAAGTAGAAAATATGGATATTATCCTTGCTCTTGAAAAGCTTCTAATAATCTTGGAAATGTGATGTGTGTGTGTCTCCAAATTTTAGCATTATCTCCTTCAACATCACTTTATTTCTCTTTTATGGACTTTACAGTTATTTATTCAGTGTGTGTGTGCTGTATCCCCCTGCTTTCACATAAGAGTGGAAGCTTCTTGAATAGAATTTTTTTTGTTTTCTTTTCCCTAAGCAATCAATTAACAGAATTTATTAAGTGCCTAATATATGTTAGACACTACTCTGCGTTACTAAAGAAAATAAAAGAAGCAAGGAAATTCCCTGTTCTCAAAGAGCTTATATTTCATGAAGGATACGTTTAAGTAAATACAAATTAAAGGGACCAACACTAGATTCTGATTTACTTAACTGAGGAAACTCACTCATGATAAATGACTTGAAGCCCAGAGCCACTACATGTCTGAAGTGGAACTTGAAACCAGTTCTTTCTGGCTTTGAGGCAGGCTCTTGAGTCATTAAGAATATGTTGATTCCCATTGAAAAATACACCCTGAAAGATTGCGCATCTTCATCAGACTGCAAAACAAGTATCCAATGATTACCTTTTGTGAATTTCCATTTTATGTTATTGTTGTGGTTGTTGTTGGTAGTAGTAGTATCTCAATTTCTTTTTTTATTTTCTTTTAGTTTTCAACATTCACTTCCACAAGATTTTGAGTCCCAATTTTTTTTGAAATTTCTCCCAAACACCATCCCATGTAGCATGCATTCTGATTACCCCTTTCCCAATCTGCCCTCTCTTCTATAACCTCCCCCCCCTTCTTTTATCCTCTTCCCCTTCTACTTTCCAGTAGGACAAGATAGATTTCTATATTAGATTGCCTGTGTATCTTATTTTTAACATGCATTTTTAAAATGTTGAGTTCCAAATTCTCTCCCTTCCTCCCTGTTCACCCACCCTCATTGAGAAGGCAAGCAGTTTGATATAGGTTATACATGTGTAGTCGTGAAAAACACTTCCATATCAGTCATGTTGTAAAAGATTAAATATATTTCCCTCCATCCTCTCATGCCTTCCATTTATTTTATTCTCTCTTTTGACCCTGTCCCTCCTCAAAAGTGTTTGCTTCAGATTACCCCCTCCCCAACTCTGCCTTCCCTTCTATCATCCCTCACTCTTTTATTCCCTTCCCCTCTACTTTCCTTTAGGGTAAGATAGATTTCCATACCCAATTGTGTGGGTATGTTATTTGCTCCTTAAGCCAAATATTGTGACAATAAACTTCAATCATTCCCCCTCACCTTTTCCCCTTTTTCACTCCACTGTAAAAGCTTTTTCTTTTCTTTTATGTGAGAGAATTTACCCCATTCTCTCTCCCTTTCTTCCTCTCCCAGCATATTCATCTCTCAACCCTTAATTTTATTTTTTAGATATCATCCCTTCATATCCAACTCACCCTGGACCCTCTGTGTGTGTGTCTCTATCTCTCTCTCTCTGTCTCTCTTTCTCTGTATATATGTATATGTATGTATATATGCATATACACATATACATACACATACATACATACACACATATATATGCATCACATAATGCTATCTCATATATGTATATATGTGTATGTGTGTGTGTATATCTATCTATCTATCTATATATATATATATATATATATATATATATATATATATTCCCTCCAACTACTCTAATATTGAAAAATGTCACATGAGTTACAAATATCATTTTCCCATGTAGGAATGTAAATAGTTCAACTTTAATAAGTCATTTCTGATTTCTGTTTCCTCTTTAGCTTTTCATGCTTCTCTTGAGTCTTGTATTTGAAAGTCAGATTTTCTATTCAGTTCTAATCTTTTCATCAAGAATGCTTGAATGTCCTCTATTTTGTTGAATGTCTCTTTCTTCCCCTGAAGAATTGTATTCAGTTTTGATGGGTAGGTGATTCCTGGTTTTAATCCTAGCTCCTTTGACCTCCAGAATATTATATTCCAACCCCTCTCATCCCTTAATGTAGAAGCTACTAAATCTTGTGTTATTCTGATTCTGTTTCCACAATACTTGAACTGTTTCTTTTTGGCTGCTTTTAATATTTTCTCCTTGACCTGTGAACTCTGGAATTTGACTATAATATACTTAGGAGTTTTTCTTTTGAGATCTCTTTTAGGCATCTCTCCATTTTTATTTTACCCTCTGATTCCAGAATGTCAGGGCAGTTTTCCTTGATAACTTCTTGAAAGATGATGTCCAGGCTCTATTTTTGATCATGGCTTTCAGGAATTCCAACAATTTTTAAATTATCTCTCCTGGACATAATTTCCATGTCCATTGTTTTTTCCAATGAGATATTTTACATCGTTTTCTATTTTTTTTTTCGTTCATTTGGTTTTGTTCTATTGTCTCTTGGTTTCTCATAAAGTCATTAGCTTTCATTTGCTACATTCTAATTTTCAATGGAATTATTGTCTTCAGTGAGCTTTTGGACTTCATTTTCCATTTGGCCAATTCTACTTTTTTAAGGCATTCTTCTACCCAGTGTCTTTTTGGACCTCTTTTGCCATTTGGGTTAGTCTATTTTTTAAGGTTTTATTTTCTTCAGCATTTTGGGGGCTTCCATTAGCAAGCTGTTGACTCATTTTTTGTGATTTTCTTGCATCACTCTCATTTCTCTTTCCAATTTTTCCTTTACTTCTCTTACTTGGTTTTCAAAATTTTTTTTGAGCTCTTCCATGGCCTGAAACCAATTCATACTTTTCTTGGAGCCTGTGATGTAGCAGCTTTGACTTTGTTGTCTTCTTCTGGTTGCCTGGTTTGATCTTCTTTGTCAAAAAAGTAAGATTCTATAGTCTGAGTTTTTTCCACTGTTTGCTCATTTCCTAGCCAATTATTTGACTTTTAACTCTTTGTTATGGTAGGGCTCTGCTTCCTGTGTGGAGGGTGTGCTATCCCAAGCTTCAGGGTTTTTGTGAAGCTGTTTTCATAGACACTTCTAGGGACCTGTAAGTTTTCAGTTCTTCCAAGGTGGCATTATCCAAGGATAGGTGTTTAATCCTCTCCTGGCCAGGGTTCTGGTCTGTGAGTGACCTCAACATACTTTTCTGTCTTGGAATTGTGAGGAGGATTCCCACTCCACAGCTCCTACCATCTCCACCACACCAGTGTTCCTCCTTACCCCAGGACCAACAACTAGGACTGCAACCCTCATCCAAGCACCTGCAAAGAGATGCTTGTTTGTCTCAGTTTTTTCATCCATAAAAATAAGCTGGCAAAGGAAATGGCAAACCATTCTAGTGTCTTTGCCGAGAAAACCTCAAAAGCACTCATGAAGAGTGGACAAAACTGAAAATTAACTAAATAACAACAAATTGTTGTCAAGAGAGGTAAATGAGTTCTGTTATAGGGATGTTAAGTTTCATATCCTTATAAAATAACCAGTTGAATTTTTCCAAAAGGCAGCTATTGAGGAAGAACTAGAGATTAGGAGAGAGACTAGGCTTAGAGGCAAGATCTTCTCTGTAGAGAAAATAATTGGATACATGGGAACCAATTAAATCACAGGGAACAAAATACAGGTTAGAATATTAGGGAACATTCAGTTACCTGGTGGGAATCAAATGACAATTCAACACAGGATAGAAGCTGAAGAAAACAAGCAAGACAGGTAGGGGGTGACCCAAGAAAGGGCAGTGACATTAAAACCCAGAGAAGAGATAATCTAGAGGAAAAAGAGGGGTCACCTTTGCCAGATGTTATAGGAAGTTCAAGAAGAATAAAGACTGAAAAAAGGGCTTTGGGATTTTACAGTTAAGAGCTCACTGGAAACTTTGGCAACAATAGTTTCAACTAAGCAATGAGAACAAAGCAAGACTGGAAAGAGTTAAAAGGTAGTAACAAGAACAGAAGTAGAAACAAATAAAAGAAGTTTTATTTTTATTTTGTTTTATTGTTGTCGTTGTGGTGGTGGTGGTGGTTATTTTTCCCCTAGGTGATTGGCTGTGAAAATTAAGAGAAATATAGGACAACAGTTTGAGGGGATGGTAGGGTCAAGTGAGATTTTTTTTAAGTTTAAGGAAACCTGGAGATACTTGTGAGAAGCACAAGCCTATAGAAAATAGCGTAGAAAAACTAAGAGCAGGAAACCAGTCAGAAGGTTAAAAAAATGTTCTTAAAGTGAGAAGACCATTGAATTCTATCTATGGCATGTAAGAGCCAAATGATCCTGGACAACTCACTTAAACTTCATGAGTTCTAGTTTGTTCTTTTTTAGAGGATAATAATATTCGTATAGATGATTTCATAAGATAGCAATGAAGACAATACTTCATTTACTTATACATATATTTTTATATATAATTATTTGCATTAAATATGTACATATAGGAGCCAGCAGGTAAAGAAAGACTAAAGATTAATGAGGGGGGAAGAGGTGATGTTGAGAGCCACTATACAGAAGAAAAGGAGAGAAGAGAATGAAAAGTATAAGCAAAAATATTCTCAACATCTGGTACTTGGCACAAAATAGAGACTTAACTAGTTAAACTGAGTCTGACTATTTCAAACTGGTCCTGAACAGACTGACCAGTTTAAACTAGTTTCAAACCAGTTTTGACGAGTTTAAACAGGTTCTAACCAGTTCAAATTGGCTGACCAATGAAACTGGTTTAAACCAGTTCTGACCAGTTCAAATGACTGGTTTAAACCAATTCTGACCAATTCAAACCAGTTTAAACTGGTTCTGACTGGTTCAAACCAAGTCTGACCAGTTTTACTTCCCATTAGGATTGTCACATAGAATGGATGTCAGACACCTGGGAAATACAAGGCACTGTAGCGAAAACACATAATTTGATTGTTAGAAGAGAATTCTGCAGCCATCTAGTAAAATCCATGAGTGAAAATGATGCTCAGTCTGACTGCAACTATGGTAAATCCTGCCTATTTCTTCCTCTTGCTCTGCACTATAAAATGTCCCATGTCCACAGGGTTGTAAAGGTCTGGTTTCAAAAACACTGATTTTATTGGATAGTGGCCACAATGATTCACTGTATTGTCTTCCCCAAGTGCTCAGAGCAGCATGGAGGTGTTCTGAACTAGATAGCTAAGTAGCACAGTGGATAGTTTGCTGGGTCTGAAATCAGGAACTATGTTCACATCTATCCTTAGATATTTCCTAGCTATGTGACCCTGAGCAAGTCACTTACCTATTGTTTGTTTTACTTTCCTTATCTATAAAAAGGAAATAATGATAGAATCTACCTTCCATTGGTTGTTGGGAAGATGGGATGAGATAATAATTGTAAAATTTTGTTATGGTAATTAAGGTAGGCTTTTTTTTTACTGTTTTCTCTTTTGGAATACTGAGGTAATCAAGTACCTTTGATGAGTTTTGTCTTTCAAATGCAATGGCAAGCAAAGTGGACTTTTTGTTGTCTTTGTTTTGGAGTGCTTCTCAGCACTCAGGAATCTTTGATTGAATCCTGAGTCTTTGACCTGCTTACATCAATGGAAACCCTCAATCATGTGGGTTTGAGTCGCATGGTTGTGGTGCCCTTTGACACTGAAGAAGTATATATAAACTCAGAGGTTAGAGTTTTTCCTTTGGGGGCACAATCATTGAAAGAGTGTTGGTGATGAGACTGTGGGTAAGCTGTTGAAGCAGCCTCCCAGCTTTCAAAACCCAGATGTTGGTGCTTCTCTGGTAACTAGGTATTTTAATTTGGTTAGACAGAAATGTTGATCTGTTTATATTGTCTCTGTAATTTCTGTTTGTATTTGTTCTGAAGTTCAGGGTGCTAGCTTTTCCCCCTGAACTAAGTGAATAGTATATGCATCTTTAAATAAAGTAAGATTGTTAACCCCATAATGTTGCTTTGGTCCTTAGAGAAGCAGCTCAAAGAAATTGTGCTAGCAGCCCTCCTACATGCTTTCGTTGTTGGTCTTTCACCTCCACAGCACCTGCTGGCAACATTGTTTTTACTTATGCTCAACTCACCTCCTGGCACAGAGTAAGTGCTATATAACTACTAGTGATGAGGATGAGGATAATGAGGCCCCGCCACTGCTCCTGAGTAGCCAGAGGCTAACCCTTTGGAGTCTGAATCACTTTAGGAATTCTTAAACACCTCTAAAATATTTTGTGGTCAACTTACCATACTGCAGAAATCATATAACAGTGAGTCAGTCTGTTACTGACTTCATTTTGCAACATGATACCCAGCCTTGACAAATCCTTTAGAGAGAGCAATGCAGAGTAGTACAGATTGAGAGAAATAATGTAAGAGTTGGAATCCATTTAAATGTTAACAAGGCACTGTTTATACACTTCTAGATACCTGTTTGTTCCTTGCCAAGGCCTTTGTTTGCACTGTATGCATATGGACAAAGTTCTCAAAAAAATTTTTTTTTAGTCTTAGGTTTTACAGACAAAGTTTTCCACATGCCCTACATGATTCCAAAATAAAAAAAAAATATTTAATAGTCTAAATCCCCCATTCTCTTTACATTATTTATAGGTTAAAAAATATGAAAATGTGACCTTTGCAAAGTTTATCTGTAAAGCAAATGAGACCGAAATTAATTCTTCATCTTCTAGACTGTGAAAGTCTGACTAAGGCATTAGGGAGCTGGTTTTTGTTGTTGTTGTTGCTTTTGTTGGGTTTTTTTAAATTAACTTCCATTAATTCAGTAGTTCTTCCCCTCATATAGAAAATTAAAAATGCATTCCTGTAACACCATCTACTTAAAAAGCCATGTGGGTGTGTCTTTGTGGATCAGTGAGTATCCATATATGTATATACAACAGAACTGAAAAACAGCCTCATTACTTAAGAAGTCAGTGAAAAAAATAGTCTGTCTATAAAATGGCTGGCATTTACTGAGCCAAATTTACTAATTGTAGAGCTCTAATGTACAATCTTTTGAAATTGCCATGAACTTTGAAGAATCCCATAATCATATTCTACTCTCTCATAAGATTAAAATAACTTAAGAACCCATTGAAGGTCTCCTGAAAAACTATGATTTCTTTTTAAACTCTGCTGAAACTGACTAGCATCCCTGCAATTGAATTACAGAATCTTAGAGTAAGAAGATACCTGAATAGACCAAAACCGATCTGGGTAAGTATTCTCCTTACAAGATCTCCCCAAAGTGGAGCTTCAGCCTCTATTTGAAGACCTCCAGAGTGAGGGAACCAATTGCATCCCAAGAAAACACATTCTACTTAGGGAAAGCTCTAATTAAGAAGTCTTTTCCTTACATCAAATGAAAATACGCCTTCCTATATAATTTGTATCCATTGCTCTTAATTCTTCTCTTTGGGAACAGCCAGAACAAACTTCTTCCAAGTAGTAGTCCTTCAAACACTTGAAAACAGCTCTCTTATGTTAGAAATATATTTATTAAAATGCATATAAACAGTCAAATGGAAAATAAACTCACCACACATTTGAAAGACAAAATCTATAGAATGTGGGGTCTTTTGCAATTTGTTTTTCCCTGCTACTGACTAGTGTATTTGGCCTAATACAGCTCACAGCTAAAGTATGATTTTAGCTGATTTTCACCATTCTCTGTACAATGTGCTTTGAGATTTCAATTGTACATCCAAAAATAATAGAAAACAAAGAATAGAAACAGAAGTGATAGAGAAAAAAATCTGAATTGTTAGAGAACATTCACAAACATAAGCATGCACAAATAAACATGTATTGGTACATGTTTGTACACACATATATGAATAGCTTCACATCATCAATAGTTATACATACATTTCATCATTGGTCTTAGTTGATATTCTCTTTCTCTGTATACATTTATATAGTATGTACATGTATAGATACACATACAGATACATACATTTATATTACTTTAAATACTGCAAAAGTTTGCTTCTTTTTAAAAATTTTTGCCATCAATTATCCTATACTGCCACCAGGAGAGGGATGATAATTCCTAAGTTATGGATAATATGGTCCATTAAGACTCATGCCTAGGCTTAATGAACTGAAATGTTACAACCTCCTTTCTCTACTGCCACTACCTTTTTAAAGACAAAAATATAATTTTTATTTAAAAGATAAGATTTTAAAAGGGTATTGCCAACATCTGAATGACAGAGGTAGATGCTACTTCCTTAGATATTATGTAATATACTGTGCCCTGCACCATGATTTTATGGGTAAGAAAAAATGAGACTGTGAATGTGAAATGGGCCATTGACCAAAAGTCAACAAAATAAGTTAGTTGGATAATTGGAATTAGAGTTCAGGTTCTTCGACTTTCAATTCAAGTTACTTCCCACTCTACCAGTATACATCTAATATATTTTAACAGCAGCTAAAAATTTAAAGGGTTTTTTTTTACTATACCATTGATTTTTTGAGGGGTGGTTAAGAGACTCCTAGTGAGAAAACTCCCTTTACGAATTGTCAATATACTGCAATGTATAGTCTTATAACTGCAAAGAAATTGCACATACACACAGGTATTTGTGTGTGTGTGTGCGTGCGTGTGTGTGTGTGTGTGAGCATAATTAGTCACCCACTCACTAATTTTTCCAGTCAGAAGTCATGGGTTCAAATTATAACTCCACCTATGGGACCATGGGCAAGTCATTTAACTTTTCTGGGGCAAAATTTCCTCAACTGTAAAATGTGTGCATGACTTGGGGGCAGGAAAAGCAGTTAAGGTTGAAATAGATGATCCATAGGTCCATCATTTCTCTAAATCTATGCTATTTAGTTAAACATAGTTTTATCCTCAGGTTTTACTAAAATCGATTTAGCTCATAATTCACTTTAAATTTGTATGTGTCAGAGGTAGGTGCTCTCCCTGAATGCCATTGTGTCTTTTCACCCTCCAAGCTTCAACAGCTTTGTCCCACTGTTTGTTCTTAGTTTTTCTATGATTTAGCTATCTATGATGAGATATTTGCCTTTTGGATCTTGCTTATTAAGAAAACTCTTAGTCTCTTCCCAGCATATTCCCAATAATTAGCACAATGCCTGGAACATAGTAACTGTTTAATAAAAGGAAATATAACATAGTAATCTCAAGAAGGAAGGTGAGGGGAGGCAGGGATAGCTGGAGAGATTAGACAGTGTAATTGTTGGCTGT
Source organism: Trichosurus vulpecula (assembly GCF_011100635.1). Lineage (NCBI taxonomy): Eukaryota > Metazoa > Chordata > Mammalia > Diprotodontia > Phalangeridae > Trichosurus > Trichosurus vulpecula. Next base: position 124,199,746 of record NC_050578.1, on the reverse strand, counting down.
GATGCCATATGAGTAAATAAGGGGACCCCTTGAGGTTCATGACCAGTGATGATAAGAGAAGCACAAGGCTTAACATTCAGGCAGGGAGACTGAACTAGTGAGACTGAAGGAAAAGGTGCCTATATCAGAAGATTTTAGCATTCCATAACAATTGAAAGAACAATATGTTTTCATTAATATCCTGAGTATCAATTCCTACATGATAGCACATTACGAATACCCATGGAGTTCATAGTATTTTGTTTGTTGAATTCAGCTATTAAACCATGATTAGGTTGTGCATATACTAACATTTCAGGAATATTTATTTTCTTAAATCACACATTGAATAATAATAACCCCTTTGGATCATCTCCTTAAGATTAAAAAGATTCGACTACAAGTGTAAAGAGATGAAACGGACCAATTCTGGCATTGATTATGCTGCCTCAGACCAGTCATTTAACCTCTGTGAATACCAACTTCTTCATCAAAGAGCTTTCTAACATGTCTTTTATCGCTAACGTTCTATGAAAGTACTTTTTAAAATGTACAGATTTGTCTAGGCTGCAGGTCATTATTATCACTATTATGATGATGTTTAAAATTACTGAACAGCTGTAATGGATATCAGGACTCCTTTTTTCCAGTTTTAAAAAAAGCAAGACTAACGAATGCCTGATATGTTTCTAATATCATCTTAGGAACAAATTTATTATTATTAACAACAAAAACAACAATGTACTTAAATATGATCTTTTATATACAACTTAATTGGGAAGACAAAGATTGCACATGCAAAACAATCGGTGTATATGGGCAAGCCATATAATTAATGAAATTACATCATATGCATTCTAAGAAAATAAAATGTGAAGCTTTGGGCTACAAATAATTAGAAGACAGAATGTAATAAGGTGCTAATTGTGTGGTTCAGGAAATAAGTACATAGGAGTTAGAGAAGATGGAGATTAATGTGGGCTGACTGTTAGGCAAGTCATTTCCTTTGTCTTTGCTTCAATTTCTCTATCTCAAACCATCAATAATTATTATGCTAACACTTCCTTCCACCCAGCCTCATGGGAATTTAGAGAATAAATGAGAGTCTGTAAAGTTTAAAATAAGTTCCTAGAAATCAGGGGCACTTTATGTGTTTTCTCTTGTCTTTATATTCTAAATAACACAAACTGCCTGCCACATAGTTACCATTACCTAATTGCTTCCTGGCTCTGCTTCTGGTTTTTCAAGAATCAAAATTTTTCTCTCGACTGCCTCTTCACCCTAGACATGCATTTACCCCAGATAAGACCTTCTCAACCTGGAACATCCCCACTTCATGCCAGCTCCTTTTTTGTATTTGTCATTTGCTCTTAGGGCCTCCGTTTTGAGGAAGAGCCCAGGTTAGGCAGGTGTCATTTCCCTCCTATTTCTTCTTCTGACTTTCTAGACTCCGGTGTCTTTTTTTTGGCTTTTATTTGCATCCTTCCCACTTAATATAGTGCCAAACATTTGGTAAGAGCTTAATAAATGTTGCTTGCCTTCCTTTGCCTTGCTGAATATATGTCAGATTTTATTGGAAAGGAAGTATTTGAGATTAGAGTCCAAAGTGCCCAAGGAATTAAATCACCAAGAAGATGCTATCCTCAATGGACCATATACACATGTATTTTCCTGGGGTACTTTTATTGGCCTTTCATCAATATATTGAAAAGCTGTTCCTGAGCTTCTCCCTAGGGAAGTTCTTTAGTTGAAATTATGCTGAAGACTTTGACAATGATCTTTGAAAGGTGGAAAGTTTAATATCCCTTTTAGTCAGAGTTCCACAGTTCACACTGAACATTTCTAAGTAAATGACCGAAATAACCTTGATAGTAGAGGTTTTGTTTTTGTTTGTTTTGTGTTCTCTTCTACCGTCACATTAGCTAGAGTTCAAACCCAAGTTGCTGGGCAACCACAAATAGTACATGGCCTCTCTTTAATGCATCAAGAAATCATTACCAGTGATTTCTTCACCTCAAAAAAAAATCAGAACTATCCCAAATATTATAGGGTTAGAAAAGTCACTTGCTTGTTCTGTCTCAATTTTTCTTATTATAAGTTAAAAACAATGTTTACTTCCAATCTTGTATCTCAGGGGTTTAAAGATTAATGAGAACATTCAAAAAGTTTCCAAGGACTTTATAGTAAGGGAGGAACATAAATAGTGGTAATAAAGACATGGGCATGAGATAGAAGCTTAAAATTTGTGAAATCATATCCCCAGCTTGTATTTCCATGTTAAAAGATGCCATTTTAGCATGTCTTACCTTATGAAAGTATAATAGAACTTCCTCTTTTATATAACTAACTCCCGGGACCTTTCAAGTATGGTCAGATAATTTAAATGACATATACCAAAGAGAAGGAGGGTCACAGAACCTAGGATGAATACTGAATGAGCCTGTTAGACCAGTGTATAAAAGGCTAAAATTCCGAATCACAAAACTTCAGAGAAAGGAAGGACATCAATGGCTATCCATCCAGGAGAATGTAATCTCCCTGAGGATGCTCTTCATTCTTTTGGTTTTTGAATCTCCTTTACTTGGTAATAACCTAGCATATAAAAGGTATTTGACAAGTGTTTGTCATCAAATTGAAATCAGTGCAACCTTAAAAGAATTCCCTCTAAAACATTCCAAATGCACTAAGGCTCATGAAAAAAATGCCTGAGCCAAAGCAAAGGAATTTATAAATGGAACATGCAACATGGTGCCGTGAAATGATCACTATCTCAAAAGTCAAAGAATTATGTTTTCCACATTCTTCTACTTAGCGGCCACATGGGCAGATCACTTGGTCTCTCATGGCCTCTCTTTACTCATCTCTAAGAAGAGGAGGAGGTCAGACTAGATGACATCTAAGGTCCTTTCCAGCTTTAAATTTATGATAATATGATCCATTTAGTCAGGCAAGGGTTAGGGCCACTCTTGGGGAAAATGACATAATGTTAATGAATAATAAAACAACAATGATTCAATGAACGAAGCTAAAGAGGCAATTGCAATCCAAGTTAATGAAACTACCTATCTACTTGAAATAAATTCTAAACTCCAATCCAAGTTCAATTACTTCACAGTTGCGGAAGGAACTTGCAGAAGTAATCTCAAAACTACTGGTGCTCATCTTTGACAAATTGTAGAGGACAGTAGAGGCACCGGAATATTGACAATAAGTAAATATCTCAATTTTTAAAAATTTCAAATAGCAAGAAATATTGAATACTAAAATTCATCAGCCAAAAACAATAATAACAATAAAACAAACTTCGCTTTGATAAAATTCTAGAATTAGATTGTAAAAACAGATTATGTCTGAGCATTTATAAAAGGTAGATCATCTAACCCAACCCCTCAGTTTTATAGATGAGGTACAAGTTCAACTCATCTGTTTTGTGTTGCACAGTGATAAGTGGCAAGGTCAAGATCTGGACATTGGTCTCCTAACTCTTCTCACTACCCGATGTTGTCAGAGCCACAAAGCTGTACTCAAGATGCCCAAATCTCATTATTCCTATTTATTATTTCTTTGCTATTCTGTTTTACTGGACTTCAAGATAAAACAATGAACACTATATTATGTTCAGAGTTGGGGGTGTTGGAGGGAAGAGATAAAAAAAATGCAAAAAAGAATTTTGACCCTAAAAGAATTTGTGATACTGTTGAGGACATAAAATTTGCACAGTAATTATAAACCAGTTGAGAACTGAAAAACAGGAAATGAAATGCCTAGTGTATCTTGTTTTCAGAAATCATCTGACAAATGTCCATATGATATCCCTACTACTAAATAATTGAAATATAGGCCAGATAATAATAATAATCATAGAGGATGTCAAAGACAAAGGATATTAATTGGCAATTCTATCATAATATTAGAGTAAAATGTCTAATAGAATACACTCTTGGATTGTGTTGCTCAACTTTTTAAATCATGAAATCTAGCAATTCAAAGCTGGAATGGACCTTAAAGATATTTAGCATAATTTTCTCATTTTATTGATAAGAAAACTAAGACCTAAAGGGACTGTGACTTAGAGAATGCCATACTGATATTAAGCGGATTTGAACTAGATCCTTCACTCAAAATCCCGCTATGTTTTTTCACATTTTTAGATGAGAAAACCCTGGAAAAGATAAATAATGGAATAGAGGATGGAATCAAAATTTTTCTCACAGACTGAAATCAAAAGGGGAAACATAACAGGCAGGGGTAAACATAAACTCCTAGATTTAGACTCAAAAACTCTAATGCACATGAGACAGTTTGACATATTAGGGATGGGGGAAAATGTACTGAACTGCTGTCAGGATATATGGACTCTACTTCTGCTCTTGTTACTATGTTACTTTGATATTACCTCATCTATAGAATGATAAAATTCTTGATGATGTCCTGGGTCCTTTCAAAGCTAAATATGATGATTCTTCTAGTTTAAAAATAAGTTGGGGAAAAGCTAATTCATGTTTACTTCACAAAGCTAATTCATATGTACTTCATGTAAAAATTTAACATTAAAAACAGGAAGTGCAGAGTGAATTATATTTGGAAATCTATAAAATTAATTTAATAACCTCAAACAGTTATCCAAAATAAAGGCATGTTTTTAATACCAAAATTCTACCATTCTTGTTGTATAGTGTGAGTCATAGAACACTCCCTGGAATCATCTCTTTCTCAATAGATGGCCTTGCTTCTTACCATAAGTACAACTGAGAAGGTAAAATTAAACAATTGGAGAATGTGAACATATCAATACATATATTTATATATATATACACGCAAACTAAATACTTCAAAGAAGAATGAGAGTAAAGGATGTCATAAAAGTTTATGATAAAAAAGCTGACAGTTTGGCCAGATGGCGCTTGAAAAAGGTAGCTGGACAGTAGTCCAGTCCACTGATATGTTTGTGGTGTCGAGGGAAAAAAAAGGCAGATAAAGAAAAACAGGATATTGGCTAGGGCTCCCTCAGGTCAAATTTTTCAAGGACATTGATAAGAATCTAATAGAAAGAGCAGACATGATGGCTTGTGAAAGACAGAAGCTTGGAAATATCCATATTAATGAGATCACACATCTAATTGTTGTGTTTTTTTAAGTAATTAACTATCTCTTCAACTACTTTATAACTCCAGATTCTCATGACTTTTGTCTGTGCTTCTAATTGCAGGTATCTCTGACTTTTTATCTTATTCTGGGTATTTTGTCTTGTATTCTTTTATCCCAAAGTATTTCTTCATTTTATTAAGAGTTCTTTATTTCCATACTTTCTACATCAGTTTTTATTTCAGGAGGCCTTTCATTTTCCCTTCTTTTCATTGTTGTTATTTGACTTTATTGAGCAGATTTATGATCACTTTTGAGGTGGTAACTAGTACCTTTGCTTAGATATAACCTCTTCCTCAACTTCCTTGTTGGAACTTTTTCCCTCTTTTCTCTCACTTTCCCCACAGTTATTGCAGAAAGAGAAGGGCAACACAGGCCTTCGCATAATTTTGGATTTTTTGTTTGTTTCATAGGCTAACATGACCAAAGTATTCATCTTTTAGTGATCAGCATGTTGGTAATGAGCTTCTGTCACTGCTGCCATATTCAAAGCGTTTATAACTTGTTTAGTACCTGTTAGGACTTGAGAACTGACAACCTGGAAGTTTGGTTAAAGGAGGCAAACAAGCTAGGTGATATGTAAATCCATGTTGTTTATTCCCTTAAAGCTAGCAGAGCTAGCTTACTTGTACGTACAAGGAGCCAGAGCAGTATAAGTTCTGAGTGTCTGAACAAAAGAATGAGAAGGTTTAAATACATTTTTAGTCCCAACTCAGCATGATTGTGTTACTCAATTTAATGATCTCTATGTATGTTTAACTATGATACAAGAAAAGGACTTTTCTTAATTGAATGGGTTGTAAACACAGTAAGATAAGAGTTGACAAAATGTCAATTGAAATTACAGCCCAAGATCTCTGTGTTTAATTTACCATTAACATGCCATAACATAGTATATGCCCATGAAATATTAAGATAAGAATAACTCCCATTATTCAAAATAGTGTCTCAGGTTAAGGGTCTCATCCTTAATGGCCATAGACAGAGGAAAGAACGTTTTGAAGTCAGCCCAATCTGGCCTTGTTGACATGGGAAGAGGTATTCTATGAGTAAACTCAGAGAACAAAGAGGCTTAAGTCCAGGCTCTTATTCTGGTTGATTATTAGTTCAGGCTCTGGCCCTTATTGAAGTTTCTAAATTGGTATTAAATGATTATCAGAACTCAGAGTCACCTTACACTTAGAGATGGGGAGTCAGAGTAGGATTTCATGTAATTGCAAACTACCAATAATATTTCTATTTTGTCAATATATAATTTTTAAATTAATAATTATTATAATGCAACTATGTATCACTTTTAGGGTTTACAAGTTATGAAACCAGAGTCAGTGGAAAAAAACTTGATCCAAAACTGGCTTTGGACACTTATTAGCTGCATAACACTGAGCAAGACACTTAATCTCTTACTCAATTTCCTCATCTGTAAAATGGAAACAATATAGTCCCTAACTCCCACAGTTGTCCTGAGGATTAAATGCTATAAAATCTATTAAGTGCTTAGTAAACCCTAAAGCACCATGCACATGCTACCTATCACTATTATCCTTATTTTACAATGGGAAGAATGAATAAAGAGGTTAAATGATACGTACTTTATAGCTACAAATCATGTTGTAGGTATCATTTTGATTGATCCTCAAAAAAATGTGGTGAAGTGGAATAAATGGTCTTATTCTAATTTCTTTGATGAAGAAGCTGAGACTCTATGAGATTAAATGGCTCTGTCCAAAGTTACATAACTACAAAGGGGTAAATACTGGATAACATGCACACTTTCTAACTCCAAGTCTTATGCAGTAGTATTCCACCCTTAATAAAAATAGTTACTAATATGGCAGTCATAATCAGCTCCCAACCCCTCCTTCATTTTTATCTGTCTAATTTACTCTTTAGAATCTCAATAAGATAAATACATGAACAAATGTAGGGCTGGAAATTATGATGCCAATAAGATAATTACCCAACCAGCAACGTGCCAAAGATCAGTTTAAGTGCAGCCATTAACTTCATTTATATTCACAAAGATGCTATTTCTTTTCCAAAGAGAGTGGACTGTGAGGACTTTTCCCAGAGAAGTAGCAACCAGAGTGATCCATTAAGTTTGACAATTTATATGCTTGTAAACCTGGCAGGAAATGTAACTAACTGAGGATTGGAAAGATTGATGAGGATTGACTTGTCTATATTTCCACACCACTCATCTGTCAGAATCATTACACAGAGGAGGATTTATATCATCATTTATAGAAGCAAAGGGATGGGACATTTGGTGATTTTGTCTGAAAATATTAGAAAAAAACACACAAATGTCAGAGAATAGTATTTTAAACTTTATTTATAATTTGTGCTTACCAGTAATAGTGTAGGATTTTCTGTTTGGCTCCAAACAATCTTTCAAGTAGATTGAACATTACTTCACCTCATGCACTCTCATGTTCCAGTCAAATTCGACTACTTACATTTTCCTGTATGTGACATTCCATCTCCTGTCACTATGTCTTTGTATAGTGTGCTGTTTTACCTAGAATCCAATCACATTTCTTGGAAATCTAAGCCTCTCTTAATTCCTTTAGTTGTTATTTGTCCACCCTCTGCCTCAGGAATTATTTTGTGTATATTTTTATATATTTTTTTGTATTTGCACTACTGTACAAAATATCTGGGGAAAGCAACATTTTTTCTTGTGTGTGATTTTGTGAGAACAATGGTTATATGTGTGCACAGGTCCCCCTGAGAATAGTTTGACTCAGAGTCCCTGACCCTAAAGAGAAGATAAAGCTAATTTCCACGTTTATAGCTAGATCTCTACCAATTGAGCACTAGATCTTGTACCTTCACCTTTCTTTGCTTTCTTTTGTTGTGTTTTTAATTTTAAATATGTGTGCATGAGTATTGGTTTGTGTGTGAGTGTGTGTGTGTGTGTGTGTGTGTGTGTGTGTGTGTGCATGTGTGTATAAATCTAAGGAAACCTGGAGAAAAATTATAGTTCTAAAAGAGCACACTTCAGTGACTGGTAGTGTTATGCCAGCTACTATTGGTGACAGGAAGTCAAGTGTTTCAAGCATGCAATGAAAAGAGATAAGTTGCCCTGAAGCATAAAAATGAAAAACAACAGCAAGAACTGAAAGCTATTGCTTGGAATAAAAGAAATAAAACACCTAATTAATAGTCATAGAAAATCTTAGGGATTTGGCAGCTGTGGTGGGGGGTTGTTAGTGAATCTTCTAAAGTACAACTTGTTCTTTTTGAAGTAGGGAGAACTTTGAGACTAGCAAAATCAAAAACAAACAAAAACAGCTGCTAAATATTACTGTGAACAAAAAATAAACCAGACCTTTTTTTTAATTGGCAAAGCAATAAGAGGCTAAGTATAGTAAAGACTAGAAAAAGATAATTTTTATTCTTGAAATTTTTTTTTGCATTCAATTGTATATATATATATGTGTGTGTATACATACATATATATACACATATAAACATATGTGTGTATACACGTGTGTGTGTGTGCATGTATAGTTCTCAAAATTGCAAGTGAACCTGTAAGATCTAGGCATCTTCATCAGAGTCTAAGATATACACCACTGTCAAGGTTGCTGCCTCTCCCCTTGACTTCTGAGGAAAAAAAAAATGAATGTTACTGGAATTTTTTACTTTGAATAACCATAGAAGTATATTCTTTATTGAGAGAATGACGAACTCTGATAAACATATTGCTATGCCAAGAAGCAGAGTTATTCTGAAATAGCAGAAATTCCCAAATAGAGATAGAATACTACAATAAAACCTTTCATTAGGCCACACATCAGAAAGGCTATTAACATAGATTTACAGAGATTTTCCTGCTTCAAACACTTTTTTAACCTAAGGGGATATGGGCTAGCTTGGGAAAGATCCATTTGAGAGCTTGTTGGTATATATAAATATAAATACCATAAAGAAGGAATACTATACATGCTCACATTTCTTATGATTCTGAATTGCTATAACTGTACTATTGATCATCAAGTGAGATCAGACTTCCTTTTGTAGGACTTACCCTATGTAGTTGTTTAAACAGAGAAATTAATCTAAGAGATAGGGGATGGAGATGAGCAGATTTCGATGACCTGGGAACTCACTTGATTTAAGACAAATTGAAAATCTATGCTTTTAATTAAGCTTAGATGTAGAAAAATGGACTGTTGTTCAGAGGGATATTTAATATCCAATAAAATAAACTATTTGATGATGAATTTTTTAATGTGGTTATAAAGCTTACAAAAACATGATTTACACAAGAAGGGAACATATTGCATAGTAATGGTTTTTTTAAATAAAAAGTATTACTGTATTTCAATAAGTTCAGTCTACTGTACCCCATTTAGTTTACAGATCACTCAACTTAGCCATGTGCATGATCTTTCCCCCAATTGAATCCAAGCTCCTTGGACACTATGGTTCTTTCATTTTTGTCTTTGTATCCCTGATGTCCAATACGGTATCTGGTGCAGAATAGGCATTTAACAAAATCTTTCTCTTCCTTTTTATTTGAATTACAATCTTCTTTATCATGAAAAATGTTCATATCCTGAGTGGATGCACAGCATAATGGAGCCAAGAACATCTGAGTTCAAGTACTGCCTTTGTGACTCATGCTAAAACGACCACAGTCACTTGGGCTTTCAATGCCCCTAGACAATTCTCTAAGATTATAAATTTAAGAAAAGTGGTTAATTGGCATCAGTTAAATGTTCCAATTTAAACAAAGGATTACATTTGTAAAATACTTTAATTTAGTTACTTCTATCTATGCCATCCTCTCATGCCTAGAACATGTCAAAAATTCTACTCGCACTAAAAAATCACCTTAAACTTCATCTCTGAGCAAAAGATTATTTTGATTAGATAAATTAGGATAAGAGATTTTTCTTCCCCCATATTTAGGTTTCATACAAATTAAATCACTCCCTGCATTTTAGATACAGTTTACTATTTGTGTGAAAGGACACCATAATAGTTTAGATAAAGAAAGATATATAGTAAGATAAATATAGATACCAACTAAGGAGTAGTTAGGTAAACACATAGATTTGTAAAGATGATCTACTTAAGTCACTTTTTTTTTAAAAGCTAAAAGAACATGGGTTAGTGTGGGAAAGATCTATTTGAGAACTTGCCAATATATTTAGTTATAGTCAAAATAAAGTATATTAAACGTTTTCACATTTCTTAAGGTACTGAATTGCTATAACTGCACTATGTCATCAAGATCCGACTTCCTTTTGTAGGATTCACCCTATTTGCTTGTTTAAACAGAGAATTAATAACCCATGGAATAGAGTGCTGTGCAAACATATGTCCTACTTATACCGGATTAGATTTGATTTCAAAACTTTATTGGAATTTGAATCATAGCTTGCTTCTCATAATATGCTAATTTAATACAACAAACATTTATTGAGTGCCCATTATGTACCAGGTGTTTTACTAGGTTCTGGGAAAGAAAGAAGGAAAGAGAGAAGGAAAGAAAGAAATAAAGAGGGAAGGAGAGAGAGAGAAAGAGAGATAAAGAAAGAGAAACAGAGAGAAAGAGAGAGAGAGAAAGAAAGAAAGAAAGAAAGAAAGAAAGAAAGAAAGAAAGAAAGAAAGAAAGAAAGAAAGAAAGAAAGGAAGGAAGGAAGGAAGGAAGGAAGGAAAGACTAAAGAGAGAAAGAGAGGGAGGGAGGAAAGAACTATCAAAGAAACAACATACCTGACATCAAGGATTTTTCATTTTGTTGATGTAGAAGAGAAAAAGTGATAGTAGCATATGTAATATGTACCCAAAGAAATAAACACAAACTTCACACAAAAAAATAAACCAACAGATAAACATAATTTTAAGAATTAGGAAGCACTTTAAAAAATGTAGAATTAGGAAAGGCTTTTCTTTGTTCAAAATACAGACTAAGCTTTGCTTTGAATAACGACAAGAATTACTTGTAAAATACATGCTGCATTTTATATTACCCATACAAGGCATTCCATATTCTGTCTCCATGCCATTTCAGAGGCAGTCCTCATGCTTAGATCATGTCTCCCCTTTACCACCACTTTTTATAAGCTCTAGATTCCTTGAAGTTTTCACTCAAGTGCCACCTGATGCAAGATTCCTGTTTTAATTCCTGCAGTTGTTAGTGTTCCCAACTCCCCCATCCCTTTCCGTTCATTTTCTATATATTTTATACTCACTGATTTGATTAATTTTTGTATTTGTTATTTCCCTTCCACCATTAGAATAGAAGCTCCTAGAGATCAGGGACTATTTCCTCTTTTTTCTTGGTTTCATCTGGCATTATAGTGCCTGGCACATAGCTGACAATTAGTAAAAACTTGCAGGATCTGAATGCAGTTCAACATTTAAAGGCAGGTGGAAGAGACAGTGTTGTGCAAAGTAAATAGCACTGGAATTGGGGTCCTAAAACTTGAGTTAAGTTCCATTCCTTATAGGAATGGAATGAAAAGTTTTGATTTAGTAAAAATTTCAGCAGTCACGTAGCTCCACTTTCTCATTTTGGGCTACATAGGAGGAAACTGGGGATCATAGAAAATAGATGACTTGTCCAAGGACACCCAAGTATTAAGCAGCAGAAAAAAAAAAAAGATTTTATGTAAGGCCTTCTGCCATCACACTTGATATTCTTTTCATGAGAACTGGTTATCTTTCACATTGAGAGCTGAAAGCCAGCCCCTAGTCCTGGTGCTAGGTGACTTTTGATCTTTATTGGTCAGTGACATTCACCAGAAATCTTATCTACTCCCTTCAGCATTCAGCCCCTCCACTTGGCAGACTTACTTATCAAGGGGGATGAGGTTCACTCTCCCTCTAAGGTGTTCAAGTTTCAGACTCACATGAATCAGGTTCAGTCCTAGGAGAGCCTGGTGTTTAAAAGAGGAGAATAGAGCTCTTCCTACACTGTTTGTCTCATCATACCCATAATCCAGAGTAAACCTCTGGGGACAATCTCTTAAACAAAATAAAAGAATGTCACATCTGCAATCTGACCAAAAGGGATTAAAAGGATTTCTCTAGAAAACATACATTCAGTAGAAAAAGGAAACCATATATAAGACAGTTATTTGTTTCCTCCATTACAAATGAAAATTTTAAAACACAATAGATTCATAAATGTATACTGACAAATACTTAAAGCATAATATCATAAACCTTAATTGCTCTTATACCCTCTCAGAGGATTGCTGTTTAAAACCAGAAAAAAACTTTGTGGGAACAAAAAGTGCAAATTTCTCATTCAGAGTACAATTACTTCGGCAAGCCAGAGGGAAGGACCCTACACCTGAAATTCCAAGTGCATATCCTCTTCCTCACTTTCCCAGCACTAAATTGGACACAGAACCCCACTACTACTGTCTCCATTCTACCATCTTCCTCAAGATAAACAGTTTCCTATACTCTTGCTTTATTTAAACACTCTTCCATTGTAACCATGTGATACCAGGCTTAACTTCCTTGAATTTTACTTTTCTTATCTGTAAAATAAGGATAGTATTTTTTTATACTAGCTAATGAACAGGAGTCCTGAGAAAAGTGATTTTTAAATTTTAAAGTGCCACAAAAATGTGATATCATCATTACCACACAATATGCCCCTAAATATGTACTTGTAGAAACACACACATACATATATATATACATATTATGCATATACATACATATATGTATGTATGTATTTCATTCCTCTCTGAAATATATCCAACTGTAGTTAAAGAGTGAATATTGTACAGAAAACATAGAAAAAACAATTAATTAATGGGTTTGGAAAGAGCTTATTTGAAATATTGGTGAGATGATATTTCATTGACATTTCAGTGGACCATCCCCACACAATGCAAAGAAATCACCAGATTTCCTTATTTTTCCAATTAAAATAAACTAGTGTCTATGTTCTTGAAGTTGATGAAGTATAAGATTTGAGATAGGTTCAACTTTTGTTTTAATTCTGTTGCTTGCTGTTTGTATTGGTAAGTCACTCTGTGAATCTCAATTTCCTTATCTGTACAATGAGCAAAATAGTGCCTATAGTAACTGTCTCACAAGGTTCTTGTGAGCCTGGAAGGAGATAGTGCATTAAAGTGCTTTGAAAATCATTGAAAAGAAACAAAAAAGATGGACTGGGGGAGTTCTGCTAATAAAACTTGACAAGGAAATAATTTGCTTTAGTGAGTTGGTATGTTTTTTATTTCCTTTTCAACATAGTGTTTTCAAATACATTTTGTCTTTACATAGCCTAGATTTCTCTCTGTGATAGTATAGTTTTAAAAGAAACCAAGAGGAATTTAGGTTAGAAATTCCTGCATTAATTCACACAGGAAAATATTATTTTAAAAAAATGCTCACTAAGCACTCCTGGCAGGAAAATGAAGGTTCCCAGTCTTGTGCCTGGGGATAAATAAGGGACCCTCACTACTGCAGAGCCTCTGCCAGCATCCCTCCACACACCCTCCTCTCAGTCCCTACAAAAAGTGACAGACAGAGAAGGAAAAGTGTGGTGCCAGGCCTGGAACCAGGATGACTCATCTTCCTGAGTTCAAATCTAACCCCAGACACTTACTAGCTATGTGACTCTGGACAAGTCATCTAACACCATTTGTCTTTTCCTCATCTGTGCAATGGTCTGGAAAATAACATGGCAAACTGGTCCATTATCCTTGCCAAGAAAATCTCAAATGGACTCACAAAGAGTTAGATATTACTGAAAGGATTGTACAATGACAACATTGAAGGATGAAGTCAAGGGGTTGTAAGATGAGGAGGGGAAAAGAGAAACTCAGTGGTTGACCTTGATTTTCTTCAAAAAGGATGAGGCAATGTCTTCATCCGAGAAGGTGAGGGTTTCACTTACTGTGGGTATCATAAGGAAAAAATGTCAAGCATTGTGGAGAATAGAACAGAGAATCAGTTAGGGATTTTGTGACAATTTGAGAAAGGAGGATAGATCAAGAACAAAGGAGATTAGGAAAGACTTCCTCTAAGGGGAAATATCTGAGCTCCTCCTTGTAAGGAAGTTGAGGATTCTAAGACATGAAGGTGGAATGAAATTCAGGCATGGAAGGCACGACCTGTACAAAGGCATGCAAGTGGGAGATAGAATGATTAGTGATGGACATAGTAAAGAAGCCACTTTGGTTGGAGCATAAATGTAGGAAGGTGAGTAGTGTGAAGTGAGTCTGTAAAGGAATACTGGGTACAGTGGACCACATGGAAATTTGACCTCTCTGAAAACAGAAGACTGGAAGTAATAACCACTTGAAGTGCCTTCTAGCTCCAAGAGAATAGTTCTATTTGAAGTGTATGCATAGTTCATTCTCCACTACTATCCAACACCAATGCTCATAGCGTCACAGAGGTGAACATAAGTTCTCAAAGGCAGTATAGGAAGGGTGCTGCCAGGAAGCTGAAAGACCAACCTAGCTAGGTTTGGAGAAACTCACCAGAGCAGATCAGCTACTAAGTGATCAGTTGTTTCAGTCACAGGAGTACATGAAAGACATCCAGTAAGGCATAAAGGGGGTGCAACTTGCCTTTCTGAGAGGAGGACCCATATAGATGAAATCACAGATACTTGAAATATTGGAGTAAATCTAATTCTAAAAGTAATAACATAGAAATATTGCTTAAATTGCTGTTGGTGACTTCCGTTCAATTGATAAGACAAAGTGATGACTTTTATCTCTTGCAAAGGAAATTACAATGAACATTTTGTCTGGGAAAAAGGCCACAGACTCAGAGGTTACTGTTAACTTTATAAATCTTTAGAGTACAAAAGCATCTTTAGTGACTGCTAATAGATACAGAAATTTCACCATTCAATCAGTTTCCTGATATGTAAGACAATCTATTACAAGGAAAGAATGCTGAACAGTTTCTAATGGAATAATGACACCCATGTAATTGCTAATCACATTTTTTATTATTCCTGGGTTTTGCATATTTACTTCTTTTATGGTGGCCTAGTTCCCCCCTTCAATCTTGTGAACAGGTTAAAATGCTATTCATCGGAAATAGCTCCAAATGGAACATTTATTTACCAGTGAATCATAAGCATCTTTCATCTAGGGTTTCCAATTTAGGAGCTAATGTAGTATATTAATTTGGCGTGGCAGAGCAGAAAGGATGCTGCATTTTGAATCACATAACTTTCCTTCAAATTCCAACCCTGAATTAAATGCCATACCTGTAATTTGTGAACATGGACAAGTCATCTAGCCTCTCTGGGTCTTAATTCTGTCATCTACAAAATGATAGAAGTTGGACTGGAAAACTTCTAAGGTTCTCTACGGTTCTCAGGAAGACCTGAGTTCAAATCTGGACTCACACACTTACTATTTGTGTGACCCTGGGCAAGACATTTCATCTCTGTTTGCCTCAGTTTCTTTGACTACAAACAGGGATAATAATAGCATCTACCTCATGTTTATTGTGAGGATTAAATGAGATAATACTTATAAAGCACTGTTTATGGTTCCCGGAAAAATAGACACTGTATAAATGCATACCCCTCCTTCTCTTTTCTAGCTCAAAATCTACGATTCTATAATGCATATTCCTTCTTTCTGTACTACAAAATCATTTACATGTTTACTATGTGCCGAGTAGGATACAAAGCATTGAGGACATAATCCACAAGCAAACACAGTTCTTTCTCTCAAGGATCTTATATTCTAATGCCATTAGGAAAAACAAAGGGGAGTAGAGACCAAGAAGGAATATTTTGGTTGGGAAAAATACAAGGATAGTAAGTAAAACCAAAGGGGAGTAGATGAACACATGTCCTTTCCAGTAGCAAAGGCAGTATTGATTTAATTACGGTTCTGAAACTGAAGAGAGGAGGGCAGTAATAGAAGACAGAGTAGCAAGAGAGTTGGTAAGAAGGTGGCTGGGTAGTATAAGACAGTAGTTTCTCAAAACATGACAGAAAAGCATACTTCAAAGTCATGTTGTATTTTTGCGATCCATTTATTCCTTGAGCACCTAGCCTATTGGCAACTTTCAAAGGATTAATTCCAGATTAATTGCATTAATAGTTTTAGCCCTTCAGGAAACAGATTGTATAAGTATTCTCATCCAACTGACCTGGTATAACGATATGTTACTTCTGGAAATTCAACAGTTAATAAATAATCTGATTACAGAGTCAGCTAGAAGATTTAGGAACAAGGAGAGGGCAATAAAGACAGCAACTGTATAGTTGGGGTCAACGTCTAAAACCCAGGTGTCAGATTCATTTGGAAGAATATGTCCAAATGGCTTATTAAGTGAGGTCAAAAGAACAGCATCCCTGACCAAAGCTCATCCTGGCTCATAAATCTAAGTACTGTGGTCTGAAATTTTAAAAGCTAGGAAAGCCAGGTCATCGTGCTGAGGATAGTTTCTATATTCTAATCCTTCTAGCACTGTCCCACTCTTAGCAAATGATAACAAGTGATTGCATTACATCTAATATATTACATGTATAGAATCTAGGCCAAGAAACATGCTCCTATTGAACCTGTAATGTACAATGTTGTGTTGAGGTTTCTGTGAAATAAGCAAGTTAATTGTGCAATAGTTGTTATGATTTTCTCTTATAGGCAAGATAAGAAAATGGTAGGTAATCATGGAATGTTTACTTGAAATAAGTTTACAAATGGCTCTCATTTATATTGTTATTTATATTTTATTTACATTTATATTATTATTATTAACTATAGTTTTCCTTAAAAAATAAAAATTATTATTTTAATTATCTAATTACCAAAAGGAGTTTCTTTCTCCAACCCTTTGGTCATTGGGAGGGTGGGTTTGTTATTTATATACCATAAGGTCATCGTGATGGTAGAATTTCTGGGGTAGAACATCCTTCAATAGACACATATAATGGTCAAATCATTTAAACACACATACACATACATGTATAATCTAAATATGCAGACACTTATCTTTCCATCCTACTGCCATCCATTAAACAATCAAAAAGAAAAGAAAAAAGAAATTCATCATAACTAATATGTATAATCCAGCAAAACACTTTTTCTTATTGTACATGTCCAAAAACGTGTGCCTCATTCTACATTTTAAGTCCGTTCCTTCTCTGGGAGGAGGTAGATAGCATGCTTATTCTTTAGTGTACTATGATCATAGTTTATCATTGCCTTGATCAGACTTCTAAGGTCTTTTGAAGTTCTTTTTCTTTATAACAATGTTGTTGTCAATATATAAATTCTCCTTGTTCTGTTGACTTCACTCTGAATCAACTCATACATATGTTTCTTATTTCCTCTGAAACTTCATTTCATGATTTCTTATGGTACAATAGCGTTACATTTCATTCACATACTCTAATTTGTTTAGTTGTTCCCAACAAGTAGGCCCTGTGACATTAGGAAATTTACTTGTAATTTATACAGTTAATGATCTGGCTGGGATACTGAAAGTATAAGTTATTTTCCCATGGTCACACAGATACAAGAGAATACGTCAAAGACAGGACTTGAAGCTAGGTCTTCCTGACTCTAAGGCCAGTCATTCCTCTACTACAACAGGTTTGTTTCTCACCTAAAGATTAAGTAGTCCAAAGGAATCTGCCAATGTAATACAAAAAGCAAGCTATTAAGATCCTTATTAAATCTTCAATAAGTAATCAATTCTAACTCTCTCTAGTGCTGGTAAAGAATTATAATATCACTGCATTTAGATCAGTGTAATTATAGTAACTTTTTACCATGCCTAAAACAAGGTTCACAGTGACCTTGAAGAGAAATATTTCATCCTCCTCCCCATGTCGAGAAGAAATTTCTTTTTATACAAATTTCACTTAGAGAAAACAGATTGACGTTGGTTTATCTAAATATGCTTTTTTTTTTACATAAAATTGATTTGAAATGCTTTTCATTCAATCAATTAATATGGATGTATTGGGCCAGGGGGAGTGAAATGAAAATATTTCTATCCATTAGTAAATGAAAAAAAAAGTGCTCTGTTAAAAAAAATTTTAAGTGGCAAATCACCTTTCATAATGTTCAGCTAGGTACAGCATTTGCTTTAAGTTAAGTAGAAAAATAGCCAAAAGAAAAGTCATTTCCATTGTTCAGGAATTCTGGGTTTACATGCAACCTTTGATACACTCTAGCTGTGTGATCATGAGTGAGTCACCCAACCTTTAAGTCCCCCAGATAACTCTAAGTTTATAAATTACAGAGGACTTGCTGCCTTGCATTGATGGATGTAGTTTCCACTCTGGGAGTTCCTCATATCTATGAAATCATAGAAATATTCCTTTCCTTTCTCCACTACCTCCAAGAAAAACTCGAAGATATCAGCAAAATAAGATAGGAGTTTTCTTTTAGAGGAAAATTTTAAAGAATAGCCTACAATCACTTTTGAGCTATATAAATCACATGAATTATCTACCAATACATGTAAATATTTTAGTCTGCTGGCTAAATAAGTCAGTTTAGTAGAGCTTTCAGTGATTTCATAATATGCAGTCTTTAAGGATAACTTCTTAATATGGGTAGTATAAACATTTTTTAATATGTATTTTAACCATGTTAATATATTTGGCTTCCTTTGTAATCCTATGTATTTTATTTTATTCATTCAAAGATGTTATTATGGGTAAAATATCCATAGGTTTCACCCAAAATTCACACAAGTCCACCACCACAACACACACACACACACACACACACACACACACACACACATGCTAACACAGCTTAGAGACAGTGTGATAGGGGAGTGAGCCTTGAATTTGAAATCACAAGAATTGGATTCAAATTCTGACACCAATATGTATTAGGAATGAGCCTCTGGACAAAATAATTTCATTTCAATTGAAATAGCCTTTATTAAGTCACTATATGCAAAACACTGATATATAGAGGCAAAATGAAATAAATGCAGAATCTACATGTTTAAAAGTATTGGAGAGCTATCGATTTCTTCTGTACTAAAAATACTTTAAAAGACTCAAGGCATACCCAATGAAGAATAAAAAAAATATAAAACATCCCAAATAGTCAATTATCCTCATTATATATTATTCTCTCCCTCCCCCCAAAAAATTAAAAGCTAGCCTACAGACTGCAGAAATAAATGGTATCACAATTTCATGTTTGTTTCAGGTCGATAATCTCAAATAATTTACAAGGTTCGGATATTCTGGCTCACTAGGACACGACTGTGACTCTCCTTATTCCTTCTGCTGGAGGTACTTACATTCTAGTTCACCATTCTGATCATCAGTTTCTTCATGTACAAGCAGCATAGAGTAGTGGTAAGACACTAGGTTCAGAGTCAGGATGAGATTAATTCAGATCCTGTCTCTGACTCATACTGACCGTGTAACCTGGGCCCTTCACCCAACCTTTCAGTACATCAGCTTATACTCTAAGACTATCACATTCAGAGCAAATGCCCAACTGTACAGATAGAGGGAGTACCTTACACCAGTAAAATCACACATCTGAATTATCTACACATATTTTCATTGCCTTGCTCTCATGGTTGTTATGTGGAAAATACTTTGTAAATTTTTAAGTGCTATAGAAATATATTTCCTAATTTCAAGCAACGAAACTATTATAAATGGTTGTTGTTGCTCAGTTGTGTTCAACTGTTCCTGACCTCATTTGGGGTTTTCTTGGCAATGATACTGGAGTGCTTTGCCTCTCCTTCTCTAGCAAATTTTACACATGAGGAAACTGAGGCAGATAGGATTGACTTGCCTACAGTCACATAGTAAGTGTCAGAGGCTGAATTTGAACTCAGGTCTTCCTGACTCCAGGTCTTGTGTTCTATCCGCTGTGCCATCTAGCAACAACAGAGGTCTTTAAATAAAGGCTGGATGTCTACTCTTTGGGGATGTTATAGATAATATTGCTTTTCAGCTATACATTCCACTAGAGGACATTTCCAACTCTGACATTTATTCATTCTATGATAATTCATAAAATCTTGAGAAAGAATAAATAAAATGAGTATTTATTAAGTGGCTACTATGTGCCAGACACTATGTTAAACATTACAAATATCATCTCATTTAATCCTCACAACAAACCTAGAGGATAGCTAATATTGTTATCCCCATTTTATAGCTGAGAAAATTGAGGCAGATAGAAGGTAAGTGATTCGCACACCATCACGCAATTAGCTAATGTCTGATGCCAGATTTGAATTCAGGTCATCCTGACTCTGGGCTCGGTGCTCTATGCATTACACCATCTAACTGTGATCATTTTGCTTCATATCATTAAAAGGAAAAAAACAAGCAAGCTGTTCGATATTCAACAAAACTAAATATTGTCTCAGAAAAGTGTTATGGGTAAAACCACGTTCTTTAACGTAAGTATGTATTTGAACTGATATGTAGAAAAAAAACCAGAACCGAGAAAATAATACACATAATGGCTACAGTATCAGAAGGTCACAGGAAGTCACTGGAGTTCATTGAGAAGGGGAGTGATCACACCTATGCTTTAGAAAAATCTTCTTGTACTAGGGAGTGGCTTGAGAGAGGGTAAAGATTTTGAATTCAAGTGCAGTAGTTGAAGCCAGAGGGGATTGGAGGCAGGTAGATGGCCAAATGAGTAGAGCACCAGCTCTGGAGTCAGGAGGACCTGAGTTCAAATTCAGCCTCAGACATTTGACACACTCACTAGCTGTGTGACCTTGGGCAAGTCACTTAACCTAATTGCCCTGCATTCCCCCCTCAAATTAAATAAATAAATAAAAATTAAAAATGAATGTATGAAGGGGATGTATGCAACTGATGTTGGGAATGTGGAAAGAACATGATTTTGTAACATATTTTACGTGAGTGAGGAATTCAAGAAACCATTGAGATGGAGAGCCTGAGTGACTGGGGGATAGTGGTTCCCTTGATAGTAATAGCAAAGTTCAGAAAGGAAAGCATTTGGGAGAAAGATGGAGGTCTGTTTTGGGACGTGTTGAATTTAAGACGCATTCAGGAGCCACAGTTCAAGATACAGGCAGATGGAAATGCATTACTACAGCTCAGAAGAAAGACTAGGACTGGGTATTTAGGTGTCAGAGTCATCTGCCTGAAGGTGATAACTGAATCCATAGGAGCTGATGAGGTCCTCAAGTGAAATAGAGTACAATGAAACAAGAAAATGAACTAGGACAAAGCTTTGGGAGATGTTAAACCTTCACTTTTCTGCTTTATCTTCTACCCAAGGATCCCCACATTTTATTGTAGATCCAGTTAGGATCCATTTGCAGATATCCATTTTCTAACCATTGCCCCACAAAGTAGTCTTCCCACAAATGTGTACCACTTCTGCTCATACTTTGTTGTTCTCTCTTCATGTTGCCCATTCTTCTGTTATGCAATGGAGTCCTGATAATCCCTGGATACCTCTCCTTCTAAACTTTGCCTCTATCCTGGCACTTGTAAGTTCCTGTCATCTCTGAGCTCAACTGGTTTTTATCATCCTTGCTGATATATAAGAGGAAAAATTTATGTCATATATGTTCATGACTGTTCAATCCCAGTCCTTCCCCCCTCAAATGCCCTAAATCCCCACTGCCCCTATTCATCCAGTGTTTGGATGTCAACTGTTTGCTGTTTCTTTTATACTTCAGGATATCAGGCCCCCATGTGGGAGTGACTCTTGATATCTACCATATCTTCCTTAATAGTTCCTCCATTCCACAACTCTATTACTTTATTCCCTGGCTGACCATTGGCCATTCTCTACTTTTCCTTATCATTGTCCTCTCTAACAACTTTGATCACTATTCAACTATGGGATTTTCTGTCCTCCCCCCTCCCATCTTGTCACCCTGTGACAGTATCTGAGGACAGAAATTCTATGACAGGCCCCATTCTACATATTAATAGCTTTCTGATTTTCATAAGAATCTGTTATTATTTTTTTGAGGAGGAATTAAAAAAAATAAACCAACAGGACATTTTGGAAAGTTTGTTCAGGTTTATTAAGAATTTCTATTACTGTATTTAAATACAACTCTGGTACAACCTCAACATCTTCATTAAATAGACTCGCTACTAAACAGACTGCAACTCATGAATGCATGCCTTCTACAGGAAGTTACATTTAATAGAATTTATAGTATCCACATCAGCAAAGCACTGTTATTATGGGCCAGGACATGGAATTAGCTTCTCTCAATAGAATCATACATAATAATGATATTTGTTGAAATAGGATTCTCCCTGTAAAGCAATCTCTTGGGAAACACTTGTCTCTTTTCGAGCCCTAACCCTTATCGCTTCCCTCCAAACCACCCCTCTGTCCAAAGCAGGCTCTATAGAACCTTGGATTAGAAGTGGAACCCATTTGCAAATCACATGCAGTATCTAGAAAGGCTAAGCTTCTGGGTTTTAGTGATCTCATCTTTATTGCCCTAAATTGCCATCCATTGTCATTCCCATGAAGCCTATGCAGCTGGCACCATCCAAATAATCTTGTCGGCTATATATTTTTGAAATGCATGAAGCATCTGATCGAGCTTCAGATAAAATATTGCCATCTGCAAAGAGAGAGGGCAAGATTTGTGAGAAAACAAGCTTTTAAAACCACTTCATTTTTAGTTATACAATGTGGGAGAGTCAGGCAAATAAGTAATAAAAGGGGGAACAATGGAGTCTCCTAGGGCGCTAAATTAAGAATTTATAGTCTGAATGATGTCTCAGCAATCTCATTCAATTTGCTATTATTGCACATCTTAAACAATTATGAACACAGATGACATAGCAATTTTCCCTTATAAATCTGTAAGGGTGATAAATAGAACACACCAAAATCATTTCGATGGCATTGTTAATTGCTCTAATGTTCGGCATCATGCTTGAAAACAAAAATGCTGTGAATATTTAAAGCAAGTAAAAATTTAAGCAAACAAAGCATGGTAGAGGTGCTAAGTGATATTTTTAGTTTTGAACAGATGGGACATTTACTATTTAAAAATGGTTAGTAATTGCAGATGACATTCATATAAATAAATGCTACAAATGAACTCAGAGATAGGTGATGCTGCTGGAGTAAAAATAAGTAGCAGTGGAAAGGGACCTAGACAGAGAATTGAACTTAATTTGGGGCACGGTCATGTCGAATGGAAATGAAATTCCTTGTATAAAAAATGCAGCTAAATTTATAATGTTTGGTGATTCAATGTGCTCTCTATAAAAAGGACTTTAGTTTTGTTGTCCTCTGCTATGAGGCAGCCCAGAAATCTATTAATAAGGACCCATGAATGATGGCCTAGAGTATGGCTGGTGAGGTTTATAAGATAGTAACAATCACAGAGGCAGTATTTTATATGCAGCGTGAACAATTTTTTTATATTATACCAATAAACAAAATCAGCTATAACTTACACGCTATTTTGGCTTAAAGATATAAAAGAGAATTGGAGGAATTACTGTCTTAGAATCAAATTAGGTTGTTACAATCACACTTCTCTAGTGTTTCCTCCCCTTTCCACAGCCCCCTTCAAAAAATAAAAAAGAGCATGTCCAGGAAACAAGGTGGGTGTTGCAAAAACAGATTTTTAATCTAATTGAATTTGAGAAAATCCTTGTTATCAACTCAGTTGTAATTCTGTTCCAATCTCAGCTGAAGTAACACCCTTCATGTAGTACCCAGAGTCAAAGAAGAACTTAATGTTGCTTTTTAGTAGATGACACCATATTTAAGTAAAATAGCTAATAAAATCACTGATACAGTAAATGTACCTTTATGGGCTCCTTTTATTTTAATGATCACCTAATATAACAAAGTTAATTTTATATGTTCCATATGTGTGGGATGTTAATTTTCATTAAAGAAAGGATCTTCATGGAATTTTTATTTTTAATCTTCATGAAATCTTGGATCCAAGAACAGAAAACCTATTTTAATTAACAAAACAGACCCATAGAAGAATTGAAATTTTTAAAAATACTTAAGTACATATAAATAAAACACTGTTTTTTAAACAAATTATGTTCTATTAATACTGATAATGGACCCAATCTAGGGGAAGGTCGGTTAGGCTGATAAAGAGGCAGCTTGCTAGATACAGCAGTGGGCCTTGAGTCAAGAACACCTAAGTTCAAATATAGCCTCAGATGCTTGTCTTTGTGACCCTTGCAATTCACTTAACTACTTTCTGCCTCAGTTTCCTCATCTCCAAAATTAGAATAATAAAAATGGCACCTACCCTATAGGATTGTTGTGAGTCTAAAATATTTGTTAAAAGTTGTGCAAATCTTGAAGCACTATATAAATCCTAGCTATATATAAACTTTAGTAGGAAAATCTTTGATGAATTTGAAGGAAGAGTTTTGTTTACTCTAAATTTGGCTGTTTATGTCATATCACAGTAAGCATTTAATTTTTAAAAATTCATTCACACCTTCATTTATTCACCTTATAGCACAGAATACCTCTGTATGTGACTAATGATATTTATTCCTATGAAAGAGAAGATAAAGGGAGGCTATAATGTCTCTGTTCAACTAATTATCGGAAGGTTACATAGAAGATAAATTAGATTTGATTAACTTGGTCCTAGAGGGCAGGACTAGGAAGAATGACTGTAAGTTTCAAAGAGGCAGGTTTCAGCTCCATTTAAGATAAGATAATAATGATTCCTAACAATTAAAACTGTTTAAAAGTGGAAAGTTCTGCTTAGAGAGGAGGATCTATTTCACTGGACGTATTCAAGTAGATGTTGTATGACCACATGTTAGAATTCCTGTGCAGCAATGGTTTAGATAAAAGGATCTCAGACATCCTCTTCAACTCTGTGATTCCCTAATTAAGTGACTAGAAAAATAGACCCCCAAGTCATTCTTCTTATAGGGAATATATAATGACTTTGAAGTTACACCACCTTTCAAAGCTTCGTATACAAAACTACTGGCATTCTCTATAGCAGGAGTGAGGAGCCTGCAACCTCGAGGCTCTGTAGTAAATAGGCTACCATGTAGTATATATGCTATCTAGACTGTGTTAATGATAAGGTGTTCTTTCATCTAGTATTGGGGAACTTCTATTTTTGCAAATAGCAAATCATTGTGGTTGAAGACAGATTAATTTGTCTAATGCTAATAATTTTGTGAGATTAATATCTATACTTCATGACTTTGGTTAAAAACTTGGAAGTGGGATGTAGAATGGACAAAATTGTGCACTGGGTAAATTTTAACTAGTTTCTGATGGATGTTCATAACTGAGTTTCATACTCCCTAATGTAAAAAGTGAGTAATTGAATTATCTTCCAACGTCTGCAATATTTGGAGAACTATGTGACAATGTAAAGATGCATGAATATTTCAGTGGATCCATGATCTCTGTGATGTGGGTTTTTCCTCCAAAAGAACAAATAGCATTGCATCCCTCTTTTGCCATCCTGTGCAATGTATGCATGCAGCTATAAATCTTCTATAGAATGTCTAACAAATGTCTTAGGAGTCTTCTTTTAGATCTTTTAACATTCCATGGATAATAGTGAAAAATTTGGGCTGTGTCCCTGTAATCCTTCTCATGCTTCATGGCTAACTCACATCCTTTTCTAATCAACCATTTTTCTAGAAGATGGTCTTCCTCTAAAGACGAAGCCTGGTATAGTGAATAGGAAGCTGGCCTTGTATCTAGGAAGAACTAGCTTAAAGTACTTCCTCTGACACATAGAGGCTGTATGGCATTTGGAATGTTACTTAACCTTTTAGTGTTCTAGACAGTTCTCCAAGACTGTAAGTTGCTGCATTGGTAGAAAGAATGTCCTTATTAGGAATTTCCTATTTCAATGAAATTAAAGTACAGGTCTGATCCCTATCCTCTAAGCCTAATGCCACCTACCTGCATACAAATAAGTAATCACTGGCAATATGCATATTTATATACAGTATATTCCTACTCATCATGTGTTTCTCCATTATCATTTAGATTGCCCACCAGTATGGCTTTTCTGAGATTGTAATGTTTCATACCTTATCATACAGAATCACTGTATGAATATTGGTATTTGTTTTATTTTAAAAAAAGATGGTTTGAGGCACAAGGCACAAGGAAGCAGGTAGATCATTGAAAGCACTGAGAAATATCTCAAATATAATAAAAATGCAAAGCATTCTTCTCTCCTCCCTTTTTTTCCAAACTGAGTTCAACTGGACCATGATAACACAATTGTAATTGTAATCATTTTTAATGCCTAATTCAGATTAGACAGACATTAAGTAACCAATAGATTGTAAGTAAACTGAAGTAATTTTAAGATATTTATAATATATGATAAGAAAATTAGATGATTGACATGATTTAATAAAATATAGAATATCTACTCATTAAAATACAGAATCATACATACCCAGTTTAAATTAAGTATATTATATAACTTTTTTATTTTTCCATAAAAGTCTTTCGAAAATATGTGTTTGATTGAAAATTAGAAAAAGGAGAGCTATGGTCCATTCTCCAAATGCCCTATCTTAGCATTTTCCAATTCCTCGATACATTGAAAGTAACTGCACCTGGAAAGACAAGAGAGCAGATAAAATGCCTCCATGAAAAATGACTCTGGAAGTAAAGATTATTAAAAAAACAAGTCTCTGAACTTTCTCTAAGAAGGATTTACACAGCCCGAGTCCTTCACCTGCAACCAACATGTTACCAAATCTTATTTAAAAGTACAGGGACCCCGCAAGTTGACTTTAAAGGTCCACAAAACAAAAAAAGGTTAGGGTAGTTTTGCCAATAATTTTGTTCTTATTTATTAATATCATCTTCTAAGATAACTTTAAAAGGGCATCTAGGTGGAACAGTGGATAGAATGCTGAATCGAGAGTCAGAAAGACCTGAGTTCAAATCCATCCTCAGATACTTAAAAGTTTCATGATCCTGGGCAAGTCTCTTAACCCTGTTTGCCTCAGTTTCCTCATCTATAAAATAAGCTAGAGAAGGAAATGGCAAACTACTTCAGAACCTTTGCCAAGAAAAATACCCAAAAGAGGTCACAAAGAGTCAGACACAGCTGAAAACAGCTAAACAGCAGCAAGATAACAAACCTGCCATTTAATACCCTCTTATCCCAAATCCATATAGTTTCTCAGGGGAAAAAACCAACAACAAGTGAAAGGAACAACAGCAAAAACATGTCACGTACTAGTGAGTCCATTAACATCAATGTTATACAAACACTACTGAGTCTTCAGAGCAATGAATTAATCCTTTGTGTTATATTCCCAAAGTTTCCCACTGCCAGGCTCCCAGATCTTCTCTCCACTCTGTACTCACTTCAATCCACCAACTCCATCTCAAAACTTGTCTGTCTCTTCCTCTCTCTCTGTTTTCCTCTCTCTCCATCTCCCTCCCTCCCTCTCTTCTCTTTCTGTCTTTGCCTCTCTATCTCTCTGTCTCTATCTCCCTCTGTCTACCTCTCTGTCTCTGTCTCTCTGTCTCTCACTCTGTCTCTCTCTGTCTCTGTGTGTGCATGTGTCTGTCTGTCTTTGCCTCTCTATCTCTCTATCTCCCTCTGTCTACCTCTCTGTCTCTGTCTCTATCTCTCTGTCTCTGTCTCTCTGTCTCTCGCTCTGTCTCTCTCTGTCTCTGTGTGTGCATGTGTCTGTCTGTCTCTGTCTCTCTGTCTCTTCAATCTCTCCTTTCTACCCACTTTCACTTTAACCTATAAACATGTGTAGATCCAACTTATCTTAAAAAAAAAACACTTGGCCCACTAATTCATTGAACCGTTATCTAAAATGTCTAATAAACTACCTTCTAGACAAAATTCCAGGAAAAAGTAGTATGCGGTGGTATAGTGGTTAGATTGCCAGAATAGCAACTTATGGTTTCAGAACACCTCTCTCTGATACTTGCCAGCTGTGTGATCATTGCGAGTCACCTAACCTCGCAGAGCCAGCTTCTTCTGTAGAATGGGGATAACAGCTCCATTACCTTCACAGGTTTTGTTGCTGACATTGCTGTTGCTGTAAGAATGATTCTCACTATCCACTCACCTGCTCATGCATCAGTCCCAGAAAATATGTCTTTCATTTGTACCACTGTAATTAAAATTCTCTCAGCAAAGCCATCAATTACTTTCTACTTTTCAGATCCAACCTCTTTGCCCCAGTTTTCTTCCTCCTTGACCTTTTAGCATTTGACAAACTGCAAACCAACCACTTCTTGATTCCTATTCCTCTCTTGGCTTCCATGATATCGATTTATCAGGGCAGCTAGGTGGTGCAGTGAGTAGAGCAGAAGCACTGGCCCTGGAGTCAGGAGGACCTGAGTTCAAATCCAGCCTCAGACACTTGACACACTTACTAGCTGTGTGACCTTAGCCAAGTCACTTAACCCCAATTGCCCTGCCTTCCCCCCTCAAAAAAAAGACCATGATATCGATTTGTCATGGATCTCCTCTTTGTCATCTTACCTCCCTTCCTTTATCACCTTGACTATTTCATCTTCTTAATCCCAATATGTATGTGTGTATACATGTGTGAATATATTCATGTGTATGTATGTGAATATATGTATTGTTATATGTGTATGCATTACATTATATGTCTATATACACATATGTGTATGTGAGCATATATATGCATATGTGTGTATATATATATACATATAAATATACATATATATATATATATCCAGTAAATCCAATTAACATTTAATAAGCACCCACTAGGTGCCAGGCACTGTACTAAGAGCTGAGGATACAATTAATAAAAAGAAAGACAATCTCTGCTTTCAAGGAGTTTATACTCTAATGGAGGGAGACAACACAGGAAAAGTGGCAAGAGAGCAGGGGGAGAGGCGGAGCAGACACCAAGGCATGCTGGGCACAGGAACATCTTGTTCAATGGAGTTGAAACGTGGCAGAGTGGCAGATGTAAGCAAAGTGAACTGAGCTGAAAGTCCAATTTTCATCCTCTCTAAAGGAAAGCACTGGGAGGCATTTGGCACTCAACCCTCCAGCCTTCCAATTAGAGGGGAGAGGAGACATAAGAGGTTGTGTCAATCAAGGTTTCTGCTGACATCATGGTGATGAGATTAGAAGAGATGATCTCAACTTGCAAGGGACATCTTGTCCCATATGTTAGGCACACATTATGTATATGTTCATGTATGTATTTATGGACATATGTGTGTATGTATTATATGTATATGTATGCAGCAAGACCCTGTCTTTGGTCAACATCTCTTTCCCTATCCCTTTAAATCTCATTCACTGTCAATTTTTTTACAGATGACTTTCAAATTATTATCTCCTGTCCCAGTCTCCCTTGATTTCCAGTTCCTCATTTCTAAATTCCTGCTGGATATCTCTATCTGAATGCCCTGTTGTAGCAACAGTCTTGCTAGCAGCTACTGTGGCTGTGTAAAACCAAGAACAACCAGCACACAAAAGGCCACTAACACAGGTTCTTTGATCTGCTTCATTAAGGAAAGCAACATTAAGGGGTTAACAATCTTACTTTAATCCAACACGCAAATATCATTCATTTAGTTCAGGAGGAAAAGCCAGCAACCTGAGCTTCAGAGCAAATACAAACATACACAATATAAACCGACCAAATTACATAAACATCTGGATTCACAAGCCAGGGAGCTTTTAACTACAGCTTGCCCAGAGTCACAAGCCACTCTTCCAGTGACTGAGAGCCCCAAGGGAGAATGCCAACCTCTGGGTTAATATATCTTGTTCAGGGTCAAAGGGCATCACCATGTGCAACTCAAACCCACATGACCTAAAAGCCTCTGGCATCACAAACATGTCACTCAAACCCGTGCAAACCAGGCTTTCCTGTGAGTCAAGGAGGTCATCAAAGACTCCTAATTTAATCAAAGAAACAAAGGCAAGACTCATCAAGGGCACTTGATTAAGTAAGTGCTGCAAAAGAGAAAACAACAAAAAAGTCCCACCTTAATTAATATTACACCTGTTACCTCCTCAATCTCAACCCTGCCTAAAACTGAGCTTTGGAAATCTCCTCCCCTACAAAAATATGCCCCTATTCTCAACTTTTACATTTGTAATGTGATGGTAAAATCTTCTGAGTTACTTCCCACTTCAATATCTTCATCAGTCAAATACTCAAATCAACCTGAGATTTCATTATTTTGGGAGTTACTGCCAACAATAGGGAGGCCAACCCATTCATGCTTGCCTGTCCTACTCTTATTCGTGCCCTCTAAAAAGTTTTCACAAGGGGTTTACTCAATGTGCTTTAAGCTTTCCTTGCTTTGCCTCATGTTTCTTTCTGCTAAGTAACTATCAATGGTTTTCCAATGCCTATTAAATAAAATAAAATTTACTTTGCCAGGCATTAAAGGTTCTCTGAAATCTGATTCCTTGCTACTTTCCTGTCCTTCATCCCCATCTATTTATTCTGTTGTCTAGCCAACCAGAATAATTCACTGTTCTCTAACATATTATTATTCTCTATGACTACTGTGCATTCACACAAACCAATACACCATATCTGAAACTCACTCCCTCTATATCTCTTCCTATTAAAAGTCAGGTTACTCTAACAGGACAACCTTTAAGAACAGTATGAATAAATATCAAGTTCTATACCTAGGTGGGGATGGGAGAGGAGAGAGAGAATGGAAAGAGAGAATACTGCAACTTTACAAATAGAGGATGGGAATGGTTCCATAGCAACTCATATGAAAAAGAGCCGTAGTTACTTGGAAGTCCACTCACCCACCTGCTTTTACTGACAAATTTAATCGATATATAACGTGCAGAGCAGTTATTGTAATAATCTCTGGATCCTGTGTGCAAGTCATAATATATCTGGAGTTCCGTGTTCACTTCTGGATATGAGCTTTGAGGAAGAGCAAACTGAATTGTATCTAGATCTGGAAGGATAATCAGGATATGGAGAAGATTTGAGACCATTTCATATGAAGAATCATTGAAGCAATTTGAAATATTTTGCCTGGAGAAGAGAAGGTATAGGTGAGAGATGATAGCTCACTTCGAGTTCCATCAGTTGAAAGGAAGAGGCACTAGGCTTGTTCTTCAGTCTAGATAAAATAGAATTAGAGTTGTTTGCTTGGTACTGAAAGAAAAAATTATGATCAACATAGGGAAACTATATGGAGTTTGTGTTTATTTTAAGTAAGAATTTCCAAACAACGTTAGCTAAAAATGTAATGAATAGTCTCAGGCTATAGACAGCTCAATGTCATTGAAGTGCAAAAGTTGTTATAGAGGGACCATAGGGAATGACACATTATAATCTCTAAGGCTGTTTCTAGTTCTGAAATTTCAGGATTTGAAATCCTTGTTTTGGTTTTGTTTTGCTTTGTTTGATTTTATTTCATTAATCTACCATGCACTTTACTTCTAAAAGAGAAATTAGCTAAGATACAAACTCAGAAAAAACTCTAATCAAAACAGTTAACCATGACTTTATGGAATTGGTATAAAGCCACCAGGATATTACACATTTGGCTCTCCTTTCTTCATACTATCAAAGAATATTAGCAGTAGCTAGCTGGGGTGGTGGATAGTGAACTGGCCTTGAAGTCAATAATTTTTGAGAATACTGCAGCAGACACTTTACTACCAATGTGTCCCTGAGCAAAACACATAACATTTTTCAGACTCAATTTCTTCATTTGTAAAATGGTAATCATAAATGAACTCACCACACAGACTTGCTGTGAGGACCAAATAATATAATATATTTTGCAACTCAAAATATGCTATACAGATCTTAGTTATTATTATTACAACACATCGAGTGTCCTATTCAGCTATAAGAGCAGGGGCTCTTTCTCTTAATTCTCTCTCTATAATACAGACATAAGCGGGGCCATGATATTGCTGTCAAATAGCTAACCGATTTCCTCTATTCTTCCTTTTCTCCCCCACTTTTCTGCAACAAATTTGGCAATCACAACTAACCTAAAAAATGTTGGATCTAATGTCCTTTTTGATACTTCTCTATCTCCAAAACACCACTGTTCAGAGCCTTCTAGGGGAGCTCCAGTTCATTTTCAATTTATCCTCATGTTCCTTGTACCATCTAGGGGTAAGTGGATCATCCATGGCAGGCTTGATGTTCAAAGTGGAGAACCATTTTTGATGGATTAAGCTGCTTTCCCTTGAAGTCCCATTTTCCAATTATCCCAGATATTCTCAGTCAGAACATGTGGAAAGCATCTGCTGAGCTCCCAGATCTTTGAACCTGACCGAGCAGCATTCAAAGTCCATTCAGGGTGAAGAGATGATGATAATGGTGAAGCTATCTTTCCAGGCTTTCGAGTTTCTAAGCAGAGGGGAAAGGGTGAAGATGTGAGGCAGTCTCACCAAGAACATCCCATTCCTGACTTCCTTTGTACATATGATTGCCCACTGGTAATCTGCTCTTAGATCTTTCTCCCTGAAATTGGCTCTTATAAATTCTGCTGAAAGAATGGAAATATTCTTAACAATGAAGGCTGCATACTCCAAGGAATTTTGACAGATGGCTTTAAGGTAGATACCCTTATTTTTAAGCCATGAAGTTAGCATACATTTATTGATATACTTTCTTCCCATAGTGTATTTTTTTAAATTCTAATTAGAAACTAGTTATATTGATCACATCTGCTGTATTACATCCAAACTCATGTAATTCAAACTCCAGAAAGAGTTTCACAAATCAAAAGTATAATAAAGAAAACACAGATTCACTTTTGGAGAACTTCTACCTTTAGCTTTAAAATCCTATAACTTCTATTCTAGTAGAATATAAGATCTTTTTCCCCCTTAATCCTCCACGTTCAAGCCTTTCTGATTCCTAGTGCACTTAGCTATTTGTCATATTGAAGGTGTTGATTTCCAAACCAACTTCAATCCTTGAGCCTTTCGTGAGTTTAATAAAATCATTCTATGGGACTTATTTTCCTCATCTATAAAAAGAAGGGATTGGATTAGTTAGCCTCAAAGTTCCTTTTAAGCTCTAAATATACAAGGTAATGATCTTAAGAAGATACAGAAGCCTTTCAAAGTGAATCTTTATCACAGCTGTGCTGTTGAAATGAAGGACAGCTCATTCCTAAAAGCTGCATATTACCTATCACACCAAGAGGGTGAAGAAAGAGCATCTGTTATTTTAAAGACAATATGGAAAGATTTCTCATTGATCTGCAGGAATAAAATGCTTTTTATTTTATTTTTTTACAAACCCCTTGGTCATAAAGCCTAGGGCAAGAGAGTATAAAATGTTTCAGTGTAAGCTTAATAAAAAGCGAAGGAGAAGAGATGTGACATCTAGTGGTTGTCTCTTTATGAGAAATAGACCGAAGTCTTTTTGACACATTGCTTTACTTTCCCTCTCATTAATAGATAAAAGTTTCATTCATAGATAGCTTTTTACTATTGTTTACAAAGGGTTTTTGCCTGACAACCCTGTAAATTAAGTGTTATTAATATCATCATCATCATCATCATCATCATCTTGTTAAGGATGGGGAAACTGAGACCAAGAGACATAAATTACTTCTCCATATTCAACAATAGACATTAGATTGTAAACTGCTCAAGGGCAGAATTTTTCATTCTGTTTGGATCTGTTCAACCACTCCATCATCACCACACAAACACAGAGTAAGCAAAATTGAAAGGTAATGATATCTGACTGGAATGTAATTTTATATATTACTGAAGGCAGAATCTGATCAGTCCAATAATAACAGCATTGTGATATATATAGATATAGAGATAGAGATAGATACATAGATCGATAGATAGATCAATAGATACAGACATAGATATACATATATATATAATAGGGATATATGTGCCTATGTGTATGTATCACTGTATGTATATGTGTGTATGCATGTATACATGTATGCCCAATTTAAGAGGCAGCATGGAATAATTTTGGATTTAGAATTAATAGAGTGCTGCATTCAAATCTTTCTGTTTGTGCTAACTGTGTTACTACAATATAAATGCTTAACTTCTCATCCTCAATTTCTGAAACTATGAAACAAAACTGTAAAAATAGAATTCTTTTATTAATAACCCCCCAGGGACATGGGGAGGATCAAATATATAAATATTGTAAAGTGCTTTACAATAAGGAAATGTCAGTTATCCCTTCTATTTATAGCATCTTAACATTGTTCTGTTGTTCAAAATGCTTGTCTTCCCAGTTTAATTAGTTTTGCAGTTTTTGCTGTCACCATGTCCATTTGGTAGTGGCCATCCTATAAATAATCCAAGCTGCTCTTATTTTATTTCAGGGCAAAACTTGCCCCACTGCCTCCATATGAAGCCATTGCCCATTAGACACCCATGATTGTTTTTAATACTGGTAATTGACACATAAAGCTAAAAGTTTTGAAACACTCTTTACAGGCATCATCTCATTCTGTACCGTTTAACGTCTTATCATCTGTCATAAAAACATTTGACATTCAAATTCAATTTTTTAAATATAATTCGAGATGATTTATGACAAAAAAACACTCTTTTAGGATATAATTTCTAGATACTCTACTGTCATTTATGATATTAGGACTACTGTGTTAAACTCTGACTACCACATTTTAGGAAAGAATGTAATTAAGTTCAAGGACAAGCAGAGAGTGGCCAAAATGGTAAGAGGGAGGGAAAACATGTCAAATAAGGATTCATTAAAGGAACTAAGGCTATTAAACATGAAGAAAAGAACACAAGAGGAACTCAACAGTAGACTTCAAGAATTTTAATTGTTATTATGAGGAAGACATATTAAATATTTTGTTTAGCCTCAGAATGCTAAAATATCAGCAAGAGGTTGAAGTGACAGAAGTATACTTAATCAATCAAAAAAATATTAAACACCCACTATGTGCCAGGCATCATGCTAAGTGCTGAGTTTAAATAAAAAAGGAGTCTGTCCTCCTACTAATAATTTGGGTCATCCAAAAATAGAATGGGCTGCCTTAGAAAAAAAGCAAGTTCCATTCTAATAGAGATTTTCAGCCAAGAAAGGATCACTATGTATCAGTAAACAGTGGACAGGATTTTTATTTAAATAGAAGTTGGACTAAACACCCTCTGAGGTCCCTTTGAATTCATGTTCTGTGATTTTTTAATGGTTCCTGGGGGGATTTATGCTCATTATAAGAAAATAGCCCTAAATACCTTGAAGCTCAATTTATCCTGGGACCATGATGTATCCATAGCCTGTATGAATGAATAACTTTATCAGTCAATCAGTCAAACATTAATTAAGTGCATACTATGTGCTAGGCACTATACTAAGCAATGGGGATACAGAAAAAGTAAAAAAAAAAACCAAGCCCCAGCTCCCAAAGAGCTTACAGTCTAGTGAGGGATACCTCATCAACACATTATTATTGAAGGCAGTGACAGCAATGATTCTCACATTTAAAATATCCAAGCTACCAAGGTATTCGACAACTGGAAGGGCACACTAAGAAGAAAGATTTTTGATTTATAACTGTCTCAGGAGAGAATTATTTCAAAGGGTAAGTTAGATATGTTATCTTAATCAAAGTTTGCACATAAAACTAAGGTCAATTTAAGTCATAATTAATACAAGTAAAGATTATGAGAAAGGCAGGAAATTGAATCTTTGATTCTGTAGCCTTTAAATATTTGTTCAATGCAAATTATCATTAAACATACTTTGGGGGAATATTCAGCTGTTTTAATAAAAAGGAGTTTTATATGTAAGAATTTTGCTTCTAGCCTGGATTATATATCACATATTTACATTGTAATTTGCTCTATTAACCATTTCAATCTATCATCACTTCTAATTAATGTCAATATAACCTTATTTTGAGGATAAGTAACACAGAAGGAAAGGCAGTCCTCTTGGGTTGGGGGGGAGGGGAATACAGATACAGGTAAGTCACGAATAAGACACAAGGAACTATGAGATAAAATTCATTTGCAATAAACAAACTTATAAAAGATAAATAGCATAAGAAAGATACC